>NW_027047042.1:0-17926 GCF_025399875.1 Dalotia coriaria | reverse complement strand
GATTTCAACGACCTAAAATGCTTGAAAATGCTTATTCTAGCAAAACAGCACGTTTGAGTTTTAATCTGCGTTTTAAGGGTAAACACATAAAACGACGAAATTTTATTATTCGTTTTTTAATATTGCGTCTATTTGAACGATTTCAACGATCTAAAATGCAAAAATTTATTTTGCAAACAGCACGTTTTGAGCTTTTCTGCGTTTAACGTAAAGCATAAAACGACAAATTTTTATTATTCGTTTTTATTAATATTGCTTCTATTTGAACGATTTCAACGTCTAAAATCTTGAAAATGCTTATTTTAGCAAAACAGCACGTTTGAGCTTTAATGCGTTTTAACGCGTAAAACAAAAAACGCAGAAATTTTATTATTCGTTTTTATTAATTGCGTCTATTTCACGATCTAAAATGCTTGAAAATGATTATTTTAGCAAAACAGCCGTTTGAGCTTTAATCTGTGTTTTAACGCGTAAACACAAAAACGACGATTTTTATTTGTTTTATTAATATTGCTCTATTTACGATTTCACGTCTAAAATCGAAAATGCTTATTTAGCAAAACAGCACGTTTGAGCTTTAATCTGCGTTTTAACGCGTAAAACATAAAACAACAAAATTTTATTATTCGTTTTTTATTAATATTGCGTCTATTTGAACGATTTCACGATCAAAATGCTTGAAAATGATTATTTTAGCAAAACAGCACGTTTTGAGCTTTAATCCGTTTTAACGCGTAAACACATAAAACGCGAATTTTTTATTATTCGTTTTTATTAATATTGCGTTTGAGATTTCAACGATCTAAAATGCTTGAAAATGATTATTTTAGCAAAACAGCACGTTTTGAGCTTTAATCTGCGTTTTAACGCGTAAAACAGCATAAAAACAACAAAATTTTATTATTCGTTTTTATTAATATTGCGTCTATTTGAACGATTTCAACGATCTAAAATGCTTGAAAATGATTATTTTAGCAAAACAGCACGTTTTTGAGCTTTAATCTGCGTTTTAACGCGTAAAAAAAGCAAAAACGACAAAATTTTTTATTATTCGTTTTTATTAATATTGCGTCTTTAACGATTTAAACGATCTAAAATGCTTGAAAATGATTATTTTAGCAAAACAGCACGTTTTGAGCTTTAATCTGCGTTTTAACGCGTAAAACAGCGTAAAACGACGAAATTTTTTATTATTCTTTTTTTATTAATATGCTCTATTTGAACGTTTTCCCAACGATCTAAAATGCTTGAAAATGATTATTTTAGAAAAACAGCCGTTTTGAGCTTTAATCTGCGTTTTAACGCGTAAACAGCATAATACGACGAAATTTTTATTATTCGTTTTTATTAATATTGCGTCTTTCAGCGATTTCAACGATCTAAAATGCTTGAAAATGATTATTTTAGCAAAACAGCACGTTTTGAGCTTTAATCGCTTTTTTAACGCGTAAAACAGCAAAAAAACGACGAAATTTTTTATTATTCGTTTTTTTAAATATTGCTTCTTTTGAACGATTTCAACGATCTAAAATGCTTTAAAATGCTTATTTTAGCAAAACAGCACGTTTTGAGCTTTAATCTGCGTTTTAACGCGTAAAAAAACATAAAACGACAAATTTTATTATTCGTTTTTTATTAATTTGCGTCTATTTGAACAATTTCAACGATCTAAAATGCTTGAAAATGATTATTTTAGCAAAACAGCACGTTTTGAGCTTTAATCTGCGTTTTAACGCGTAAAACACAAAAAAACGACAGATTTTTATTATTCTTTTTTTTTATTAATATTGCTTCTATTTGAACGATTTAAACGATCTAAAATGCTTGAAAATGATTATTTTAGCAAAACAGCACTTTTTGAGTTTTTAATCTGCGTTTTAAGGGTAAAACAGCAAAAAAACGACAATTTTTTATTATTCGTTTTTATTAATATTCTTCTATTTAAAAGGTTTCAACGACCCTAAAAATGCTTGAAAATGCTTATTTTAGCAAAATACACTTTTTGAGCTTTTAATCTCCCTTTTTAACGCGTAAAACAGCATAAAACGACAAAATTTTTTTATTATTCGTTTTTTATTAATATTGCGTCTATTTGAACGATCTCAACGATCAAAAAATGTTTTAAAAATAATTATTTTAGCAAAACACCCTTTTTTTAAAGGCTTTTAATCTGCGTTTTAACGCGTAAAACAGCAAAAAAACGACTTTTTAATTATTCTTTTTTTTATTAATATTACCTATTTGAACGATTTCAACGATCAAAAATGCTTAAAAATCATTTTGCAAAACAGCACTTTTTTGAGTTTTTAATCTGCTTTTTTAACGCGCAAAACAGCATAAAAGGGCAAATTTTTATTATTCTTTTTTTATTAATATTGCGTCTTTTGGAACGATTTAAACGATCTAAAATGCTTAAAAATGATTATTTTAGCAAAACAGCACGTTTTGAGTTTTTAATCTGCGTTTTAACGCGTAAAACGGCATAAAACGACTTTTTTATTATTTTTTTTTATTAATATTGCCTCTTTTGAACGTTTTTCCAACGATTTAAAATGCTTGAAAATGCTTATTTTAGCAAAACAGCGCGTTTTGACCCAAATCTGCGTTTTAACGGGGGCCCAAAAAACGACGATTTTTTTATTCTTTTTTTGGTAATATTGCGTCTGTTGAACGATTTAAAGGGGTAAAATGCTTTGAAAATGATTATTTTGAAAACATCACTTTTTAAAGGTTTTTAATCGGCGTTTTAACGCGTAAAATAAATAAAACGACGAATTTTTATTATTCTTTTTTTTTTATTAATATTGCTTCTATTTGAACGATTTTAACGATCAAAAAAATGCTTGAAAATGCTTATTTTAGAAAAACAGCTTGTTTTGAGTTTTTAATCTGCTTTTTAACGCGTAAAAAAAGCAAAAAAACGACAAAATTTTTATTATTCGTTTTTTTTAAATTTGGGGGTCTTTGAACGTTTTTAAACGACCCAAAAATGCGAAAATGATTTTTTTTAGCAAAACGGCACTTTTTTGAGTTTTTAATCTGCGTTTTTAACGCGAAAAACGGCAAAAAAACGACAATTTTTTTTAAATTTTGCTTCTTTTGAACGTTTTCCCAACGATCGGGGCGAAAATGCTTTTTTAAGCAAAACGGCACGTTTTGAGTTTTTAACCCTTGCTTTTTAAGCTAAAAAAAGCAAAAACGAGGGAAAAATTTTTTATTATTTGTTTTATTAATATTGCGTCTATTTGAACGATTTCAACGTCTAAAAGTGTTGAAAATGATTATTTTACCCAAAACCCAGCACTTTTTTGAGTTTTTAATCTGCGTTTTAACGCGTAAAACAAAAAAAACAAAAATTTTTATTATTCTTTTTTATTAATATTTTTATCTGCACGTTTTCCCAACGACCCAAAAATGCTTGAAAATTTTTTTGGCAAAACGGCACTTTTTGGAGCTTTAATCTGCGTTTTAACGCGTAAAACAGCAAAAAAACGAGGGGTTTTATTAATATTGCTTCTTTTGAACGTTTTTAAAACGATCAAAAATGCTTAAAAAATGCTTTTTTTTAGCAAAAACAGCACTTTTTAAAGGTTTTTAATCTGCTTTTTTAACGCGAAAAACAGCAAAAACGACAAAATTTTTTTATTATTTTTTTTTTATTAATATTGCGTCTATTTGAACGTTTTCCCAACGATCAAAATGTTTGAAAATGATTTTTTTAGCAAAACACCCGTTTTGAGCTTTAATCTGCGTTTTAACGCGTAAAACAGCAAAAAAACGACGTTTTTTTTTATTATTCGTTTTTTTAAATATTGCTTTACTGCACGATTTCAACGATCTAAAATGCTTGAAAATTTTTTTTTTAGCAAAACAGCACTTTTTGGGAAGGCTTTTAATCTTTTAACGCGTAAAACACCCCAAAAACGACGAATTTTTTATTATTCGTTTTTTATTAATATTGCGTCTATTTCAACGATTTCAACGATCTAAAAATGGTTGAGAAAATGATTATTTTAGCAAAACGGCGTTTTGAGCTTTAATATGCGTTTTAACGCGTGAAACAACATAAAACGACCAATTTTTTATTATTCGTTTTATTAATATTGCTTCTATTTGAACGGTTTCAGCGATCTAAAATGCTTGAAAATGCTTATTTTTAGCAAAACAGCACGTTTGAGCTTTAATCTGCGTTTTAACGCGTAAAACGGCATAAAACGACGAAATTTTTACATTATTCGTTTTTTATTAATGTGCGTCTGTTTGAACGATTTCAACGATCTAAAATGCTTGAAAATGATTATTTTAGCAAAACAGCGTTTGAGCTTAATCTGCGTTTAACGCGTAAGCAGCATAAAACGACGAAATTTTTATTCGTTTTTATTAATATTGCGTCTGTTGAACGATTTCAACGATCTAAAATGCTTGAAAATAGTTATTTTAATAAGCACGTTTTGAGCTTTTAATCTGCGTTTAACGCGTAAAACAGCATAAAAGCGACGAATTTTTTATTTCGTTTTTATTAATATCGCCTCTGTTGAACGATTTCAACATTTCGTCTTGAAAACCTTATTTTAGCAAAACGGCGCGTTTGAGCTTTACTCTGCGTTTTTAACGCGTAAAACAGCATAAAACGACAATTTTTACATTATTCGTTTTTTATTAATATTGCTTCTATTTGAACGATTTCGACGATCTAAAATGCTTGAAAATGCTTATTCTAGCAAAAACAGCACGTTTGAGCAATCTGCGTTTTAACGCGTAAACAGCATAAAACGACGAAATTTTTATTATTCGTTTTTATTAATATTGCGTCTATTTAGCGAACGATTTCAACGATCTAAAATGCTTGAAAATGATTATTTTAGCAAAACAGCACGTTTGACTTTAATCTGCGTTTTAACTGAAACAGCATAAAAACGACGAATTTTTTATTATTCGTTTTTTATTAATATTGCTTCTGTTGAACGATTCAACGATCGTACTTGAAAATGCTTATTTTAGCAAACAGCACGTTTGAGCTTTAATCTGCGTTTTTAACGCGTAAAACACCATAAAAACGACGAAATTTTTTATTCGTTTTATTAATATTGCGTCTATTCAACGATTTCAACGATCTAAAATGGTTTGAAAATGATTATTTCAACAAAACAGCACGTTTGAGCTTTAATATGCGTTTTAACGCGTAGAGCATGGCATAAAACGATAATTTTTATTATTCGTTTTTTATTAATATTGCTTCTATTTGAACGATTTCAACGATCTAAAATGCTTGAAATGCTTGTTTAGCAAACAGCACGTTTGAGCTTTAATCTGCGTTTTAACGCGTAAAACAGCATAAAACGACAGAAATTTTTGTTATTCGTTTTTATTAATATTGCGTCTATTTGGTGATTTCAACGATCTGGAAATGCTTGAAAATGATTATTTTAGCAAACAGCACGTTTGAGCTTTAATCTGCGTTTTAACGCGTAAACGGCATAAAAACGACGAAATTTTATTATTCGTTTTTATTAATATTGCGTCTATTTGAACGATTTCAACGATCTAAAATGCTTGAAAATGATTATTTTAGCAAAACAGCACGTTTGACAATCTGCGTTTTAACGCGTAAACAGCATAAAAACGACATTTTTTGTATTTCGTTTTATTAATATCGCCCAGCCTCTATTTGAACATTTCAACGACCTAAAATGCTTGAAAACCTTATTTTAGCAAACAGCGCGTTTTGAGCTTTACTCTGCGTTTTAACATAAAACAACATAAAACGACGAAATTTTATTATTCGTTTTTTTAGTAATATTTGCGTCTATTTGAACGATTTCAACGATCGTAGCGAAAATGATTTATTTTGGCAAAACAGCGTTTTGAGCTTTAATCGGCGTTTAACGCGTAAAATAGCATAAAACGACGAATTTTTATTATTCGTTTTATTAATATTGCTTCTATTTGAACGATTTCAACGATGCATCTTGAAAATGCTTATTTTAGCAAAACAACTTGTTTGAGCTTTAATCTACGTTTTAACGCGTAAAACAACATAAAACGACGAAATTTTATTATTCGTTTTTAGTAATATTGCGTCTATTTGAACGATTTCAACGTCTAAAATGCTTGAAAATGATTATTTTTAGCAAAACAGCACGTTTGAAGGCTTTGAAATCTGCGTTTTAACGCGTAAAACAGCATAAAACGGCAGAAATTATTATTATTTGTTTTATTAATATTGCGTCTATTTGAACAGTTTCAACGATCTTAAATGCTTGAAAATGATTATTTTATCAAAACAGCGTTTGAGCTTTAATCTTCGTTTTAACGCGTAAAACAGCATATAAACGACGAATTTTTATTAATATTGTTTCATATTTGAACGATTTCAACGATCTAAAATGCTTGAAAATGCTTATTTTAGCAAAACAGCACGTTTTGAGCTTTAATCTGCGTTTTAACGCGTAAAACAGCTTGTAAAACGACAAATTTTTATTATTTGTTTTATTAGCCATTGCGTCTATTTGAACGATTTCAACGATCTAAAATGCTTGAAAATGATTATTTTAGCAAAACAGCACGTTTTGAGCTTTAATCTGCGTTTTAACGCGTAAAACAGCGACAAATTTTTATTATTCGTTTTATTAATATTGTGCTTCTATTTGAACGATTTCAACGATCTAAAATGCTTGAAAATGCTTATTTAGCAAAACAGCACGTTTTGAGCTTTAATCTGCGTTTAACGCGTAAAACAACATAAAACGACAGAAATTTTTATTATTCGTTTTTATTAATATTGCGTCTATTTGAACAATTTCAACGAACTAAAATGCTTGAAAATGATTATTTTTAGCAAAACGGCGTTTTGAACTTTTAATCTGCGTTTTTAACGCGTAAAACAGCATAAAACGACGAATTTTTATTATTCGTTTTTCGTAATGCTACTTCTATTTGAACGGTTAACGTCACAAAATGCTTGAAAATGCTTATTTTAGCAAAACAGCGCGTTTTGAAGCTTTGTCGTTTTAACGCGTAAAACAGCATAAAACGACCAATTTTTATTATTCGTTTTATTAATGTACTCTATTTGAACGATTTCAGCGATCTAAAATGCTTGAAAAATGCTTATTTTAGCAAAACAGCGTTTTGAGCTTTAATCTGCGTTTTAGCGTAAAACAGCATAAAACGACGAAATTATTATTATTCGTTTTATTAATATTTGCGTCTATTTTGAACGATTTCCAGCGATCTAAAATGCTTGAAAATGATTATTTTAGCAAAACAGCACGTTTTGAGCGCAATATGCGTTTTAACGCGTAAAACAGCATAAAACGACGAAATTTTTATTATTCGTTTTATTAATATTGCGTCTATTTGAACGTTTCCAGCGATCTAAATGCTTGAAATGATTATTTTTAGCAAAACAGCACGTTTTGAGCTTTAATCTGCGTTTAACGCGTAAAACAGCATAAAAACGACGAATTTTTTATTATTCGTTTTTATTAATATCGCCTCATTTGAACGATTTCCAACGACCTAAAATGCTTGAAAACCTTATTTTAACCAAACAGCGCGTTTTGAGCTTTTACTCTGCGTTTTAACGCGTAAAACAGCTTATACAAAAACGACGAAATTTTTATTATTCGTTTTTTAGTAATATTGCGTCTATTTGAACGATTTCAACGATCTAAAATGTAGCGAAAATGGTGCGAGCGTTTTGGAAGGCTTTAATCGGCGTTTTAACGCGTAAAATAACATAAAACGACGAATTTTTATTATTCGTTTTTATTAATATTGCTTCTATTTGAACGATTTCAACGATCTAAAATGCTTGAAAATGCTTATTTTAGCAAAACGAAGCAATTTTGAGCTTTTAATCTGCGTTTTAACGCGTAGGCAACATAAAAACGACGAAATTTTTTATTATTCGTTTTTATTAATATTGCACGTCTATTTGAACGATTTCAACGATCTAAAATGCTTGAAAATGATTATTTTAGCAAAACAGCACGTTTTGAGCTTTAATCTTGCGTTTAACGTAAAACAACATAAAACGACGAAATTATTATTATTCGTTTTTTTATTAATATTGCGTCTATTTGAACGATTTCCAGCTTGATCTTAAATGCTTGAAAATGATTATTTTATCAAAACAGCACGTTTTGAGCGCAATCTTCGTTTTAACGCGTAAAACAGCATATAAACGATTTTTATTAATATTGTTTCTATTTGAACGATTTCAGCGATCACAAAATGCTTGAAAATGCTTATTTTAGCAAAAGTAGCACGTTTGAGCTTTTAATCTGCGTTTTAACGCGTAAAACAGCATAAAACGACGAAATTTTTATTTATTTGTTTTTTTTTTATTAATGTGCGTCTATTTGAACGGTTCAACGGTGATCTAAAATGCTTGAAAATGATTATTTTTTAGCAAAACAGCACGTTTTGAGCTTTAAACTGCGTTTAACGCGTAGAAACAGCATAAACACGACAAATTTACATTATTCGTTTTTTTTTATTAATATTGCTTCCTATTTAGACGATTTCAACGATCTAAAATGCTTGAAAATGCTTATTTTAGCAAAACAGCACGTTTTTGAAGCTTTAATCTGCGTTTTTAACGCGTAAAACAGCATAAAACGACGAAATTTTATTATTCGTTTTTTATTAATATTGCGTCTATTTGAACAATTTCAACGAACTAAAATGCTTGAAAATGATTTATTTTGGCAAAACAGCACGTTTGAACTTTTAATCTGCGTTTTAACGCGTAAAACAGCATAAAAACGACGAATTTTTTATTATTCGTTTTATTAATGTGCTTCTATTTGAACGATTTCAGCGATCTAAAATGCTTGAAAATGCTTATTTAGCAAAACAGCTTTTGTTTTGAGCTTTAATCTGCGTTTTAACGCGTAAAAACAGCAAAACGACGAATTTTTATTATTCGTTTTTTTATTAATATTCTTCACTATTTGAACGATTTCAACGATCTAAAATGCTTGAAAATGTATTTTAGCAAAACAGCACGTTTGAGCTTTAATCTGCGTTTTTAACGCGTAAAACAACATAAAACGACAAATTTTTATTATTCGTTTTTTATTAATATTGCGTCTATTTAAACGATTTCCAACGATCTAAAATGCTTGAAAATGATTATTTTAGCAAAACAGCACGTTTGAGCTTTTAATCTACACGTTTAACGCGTAAACAGCATAAAAACGACGAAATTTTATTATTCGTTTTTATTAATATTGCGTCTATTTGAACGATTTCAACGATCTAAAATGCTTGAAAATGCTTATTTTAGCAAAACAGCGCGTTTTGAGCTTTACTCTTGCGTTTTAACGCGTAAACAACATAAAACTGACGAATTTTTATTATTCGTTTTTTAGTAATATTGCGTCTATTTGAACGATTTCAACGATCTAAAATGCTTGAAAATGATTATTTTAGCAAAACAGCACGTTTTGAGAGCTTTTAATCGGCGTTTTAACGTAAAAACAGCAAAAAAACGACAGATTTTTATTATGTGCTTCTATTTGAACGATTTCAACGATCTAAAATGCTTGAAAATGCTTATTTTAGCAAAACAGCACGTTTTGAGCTTTGTCTGCGTTTTAACGCGTAAAACAGCATAAAAACGACGAAATTTTATTATTTGTTTTGTTAATAATTGCGTCTATTTGAACGATTTCAACGATCTAAAATGCTTGAAAATGATTATTTTAGCAAAACAGCACGTTTTGAGCTTTAATCTGCGTTTTAACGCGTAAACAGCTTAAAACGACAATTTTTTATTATTCGTTTTTATTAATATTGCTTCTATTTGAACGATTTCAACGATCTAAAATGCTTGAAAAAGTTTATTTTTAGCAAAACAGCGTTTTGAGCTTTTAATCTGCGTTTTTAACGCGTAAAACAGCATAAAACGGCAAATTTTTATTATTCGTTTTTATTAATATTGCGTCTATTTGAAAGATTTCAACGATCACAAATGCTTGAAAATGATTATTTTAGCAAAACAGCGTTTGCAGGCTTTTAATCTGCGTTTTAACGCGTAAAACAGCATAAACACGACAATTTTTTTATTATTCGTTTTATTAATATTGCTTCTATTTGAACGATTTCAACGATCTAAAATGCTTGAAAAAAGTTTATTTTGGCAGCAAAACAGCACGTTTGGCTTTTACTCTTGCGTTTAACGCGTAAAACAGCATAAAAACGACAGGTACATTATTCGTTTTTTAGTAATATTGCGTCTATTTGAACGATTTCAGCGATCTAAAATGCTTGAAAATGATTATTTTTAGCAAAACAGCACGTTTTGAGCTTTAATCGGCGTTTTTTAACGCGTAAAATAGCATAAAACGACGAATTTTTATTATTCGTTTTTTATTAATATTAGCTTCTATTTGAACGATTTCAACGATCTAAATGCTTGAAAATGCTTATTTTAGCAAAACAGCTTGTTTGAGCTTTAATCTGCGTTTAACGCGTAAAACAGCTTATAAAAGCGACGAAATTTTTATTATTCGTTTTTTATTAATATTGCGTCTATTTGAACGATTTCAACGATCTAAAATGCTTGAAATGATTATTTTAGCAAAACAGCACGTTTTGAGCTTTAATCGCCGTTTTAGTAAAACAGCATAAAACGACAGAAGGTATTATTATTCGTTTTATTAATGGCCCGTATTTGAACGATTTCCAGCGATCTTAAATAGCGAAAATGATTATTTTGTAATAAAACAGCACGTTTGAGCTTTAATCTTCGTTTTAACGTAAAACAGCATATAAACGACGAATTTTTATTAATATTGTTTCTATTTGAACGATTTCAACGATCTAAAATGCTTGAAAATGCTTATTTTAGCAAAACAGCACGTTTTGAGGCTTTTGTCTGCGTTTAACGCGTAAAAACAACATAAAAACGACGAAATTTTTATTATTTTGTTTTTTATTAATATTGCGTCTGTTGAACGATTTCAACGATCTAAATGCTTGAAAATGATTATTTTAATAAAACAGCACGTTTGGAGCTTTTAAACTGCACGTTTAACGTAAACGGCGCAGCTTACGACAAATTTTTATTATTACGTTTTATTAATATTGCTTCTATTTGAACGATTTCAACGATCTAAAATGCTTGAAAATGCTTATTTTATGGCAAAACAGCACGTTTGAGCTTTAATCTGCGTTTTAACGCGTAAACAGCATAAAACGACGGGGTACATTATTCGTTTTTTTATTAATGTGCGTCTGTTGAACAATTTCCAGCGAACTAAAATGCTTGAAAATGATTATTTTTGGCAAAACAGCACGTTTGAACACAATCTGCGTTTTAACGCGTAAAACAGCATAAAACGACGGGTATTTTTATTATTCGTTTTTTTATTAATATTGCTTCTATTTGAACGATTTTCAACGATCTAAAATGGCAGAAAATGCTTATTTTAGCAAAACAGCACGTTTTTGAGCACAATCTGCGTTTTAACGCGTAAAACAGCATAAAACGACGAATTTTTATTATTCGTTTTTATTAATATTGCTTCTATTTGAACGTTTAAGCGATCTGGTAGCGAAAATGCTTGTTATTTTGGCGAACAGCACGTTTTGAGCTTTGTCTGCGTTTTAACGCGGCAGCATAAAGAAACGACGAAATTTTTATTATTCGTTTTTATTAATATTGCGTCTATTTAAACGATTTCAGCGATCTAAAATGCTTGAAAATGATTATTTTAGCAAAACCGGCACGTTTGAGCAATCTGCGTTTTTAACGCGCGTAAACAGCATAAAACGACGAAATTTTTTATTATTCGTTTTTTATTAATATTGCGTCTATTTGAACGATTTCAACGATCTAAATAGCGAAAATGCTTATTTTAGCAGCGAAACAGCGCGTTTGAGCTTTTACTCTGCGTTTTAACGCGTAAAACAGCATAAAACGACGAAATTTTTATTATTCGTTTTAGTAATATTTGCGTCTATTTGAACGATTTCAGCGATCTAAAATGCTTGAAAATGATTATTTTAGCAAAACAGCACGTTTTGGCGAGCTTTAATCGGCGTTTAACGCGTAAACAGCAAAAACGACGAATTTTTATTAATATTGCTTCTATTTGAACGATTTCAACGATCTAAAATGCTTGAAAATGCTTATTTTAGCAAAACAGCACGTTTTGGCGAGGCTTTTAATCTGCGTTTTAACGCGTAAACAGCATAAAACATTGAAATTTTATTGTTTTATTAATATTGCGTCTATTTGAACGATTTCAGCGATCTAAAATGGCGAAAATGATTGTTTAGCAAAACAGCACGTTTGAGCTTTAATCCTGCGTTTAACGCGTAAAACAGCATAAAACGACGAATTTTTATTATTCGTTTTATTGTATTGCTTCTATTTGAACGATTTCAAAGATCAAAAAATGCTTGAAAATGTTTATTTTAGCAAAACAGCACTTTTTAAAAGGCAATCTGCGTTTTAACGCGTAAAACAGCAAAAAAACGAGGGAAATTTTTATTATTCGTTTTTTATTAATATTGCGTTAAAAAGATTTAACGATCAAAATGCTTAAAAATATTTTTTTAGCAAAACAAAATTTTTTGAGTTTTAATCTGGGGAACGGGGTAAAAAAACATAAAAAAACGACGAAATTTTTATTATTCTTTTTTATTAATATTGCGTCTATTTGAACGATTTCAACGATCTAAAATGCTTGAAAATGCTTTTTTTAGCAAAACAGCGCTTTTTGTTTTTTTACTCTGCGTTTTAACGCGAAAAAACAGCAAAAAAACGAAGAAATTTTTATTTTTTTCTTTTTTTAGTAATATTGCGTCTATTTGAACGATTTCAACGATCTAAAATG
Organism: Dalotia coriaria; assembly: GCF_025399875.1. NCBI lineage: Eukaryota > Metazoa > Arthropoda > Insecta > Coleoptera > Staphylinidae > Dalotia > Dalotia coriaria. The sequence continues at coordinate 5,072 of NW_027047042.1, read as the reverse complement.
CTTAAAAAATGATTATTTTAGCAAAACAGCACGTTTTGAGTTTTAATCGGCGTTTTAACGCGTAAAACAGCAAAAACGACAATTTTTTTATTAATTTTGGGCTTCTATTTGAACGATTTCAACGATCTAAAATGCTTAAAAAATGTTTTATTTTAGAAAAAACAGCACGTTTTGGGGTTTAAAAAATCGCGTTTTAACGCGTAAAACAGCAAAAAAAACGACAAAAATTTTTTATTATTTTTTTTTTTATTAATATTGCGTCTATTTGAACGATTTTAAACGATCAAAAATGCTTAAAAATATTATTTTGGCAAAACAGAGGGTTTTGAGTTTTAATCTGGTTTTAACGCGTAAAACAGCTTTAAAAACAAAGAATTTTTTTATTGGGTTTTTTATTAATTTTGGGTTTCTTTTTGGGAAGGTTTCAACGATTTTAAAATGCTTAAAAAAAATTTATTTTAGCAAAACAGCACTTTTTGGGGCTTTAATCTGCGTTTTAACGCGTAAAAAAACATAAAACGACGAAATTTTTATTATTTTTTTTTAAAATTGCCCATTTAAAAGATTTAAACGATCAAAAAAATGCTTAAAAAATGATTATTTTAGCAAAACAGCACGTTTTATTTTAATCTGCGTTTTAACGCGAAAAAACCATAAACACGAAATTTTTTTTATTATTCTTTTTTTATTAATAAAGTTTCTTTTGAACGATTTCAAGGGATCAAAAAAGCTTTAAAAAAGTTTATTTTAGCAAAACAGCACGTTTTGAGCTTTAATCTGCGTTTTAACGCGTAAAACAACATAAAACGACGAATTTTATTATTCGTTTTTATTAATATTGCTTCTATTTGAACGATTTCAACGATCTAAAATGCTTGAAAATGCTTATTTTAGCAAAACAGCACGTTTTGAGCTTTAATCTGCGTTTTAGCACGTAAAACAGCATAAAACGACGAAATTTTTATTATTCGTTTTTTATTAATATTGCGTCTATTTAAACGATTTCAGCTTGATCCTAAAATGCTTGAAAATGATTATTTTAGCAAAACAGCACGTTTTGAGGCTTTAATCTGCGTTTTAATAAAGACGCTTATCAAAAACGCGACAGAAATTTTTTATTATTCGTTTTTATTAATATTGCGTCTATTTGAACGATTTCAACGATCTAAAATGCTTGAAAATGCTTATTTTAGCAAAACAGCGCGTTTTGAAGCTTTACTCTGCGTTTTAACGCGTAAACAGCATAAAACGACGAAATTTTTTATTATTCGTTTTTTTTAGTAATATTGCGTCTATTTGAACGATTTCCAGCGATCTAAAAATGCTTGAAAATGATTATTTTAGCAAAAACAGCACGTTTTGAGCTTTAATCGGCGTTTTAGCAGCGTAAACAGCAAAGCGACGAATTTTTATTAATGTGCTTCTATTTGAACGATTTCAACGATCTAAAATGCTTGAAAATGCTTATTTTAGCAAAACGGCGTTTTGAGCTTTAATCTGCGTTTTGCTTGCGTAAAACAGCATAAAAACGACGAAATTTACTATTATTTGTTTTTTATTAATATTGCGTCTATTTGAACGATTTCAACGATCTAAAATGCTTAAGAAAATGATTATTTTTAGCAAAACAGCACGTTTGAGCTTTAATCTGCGTTTTAGCGTAAAACAGCATAAAACAGCAGATTTTTATTATTCGTTTTTAGTAATATTACTTCTATTTGAACGATTTCAACGATCTAAAATGCTTGAAAAAGTTTATTTTAGCAAAACAGCACGTTTGAGCTTTAATCTGCGTTTTAACGCGTAAACAGCATAAAAACGACGAAATTTTTTATTATTCGTTTTTTATTAATATTGCGTCTATTTGAAGATTTCAACGATCTAAAATGCTTGAAAATGATTATTTTGTAAAACAGCACGTTTTGAGCAATCTGCGTTTTTAACGCGTAAAACAGCATAAACACGACAATTTTTTATTATTCGTTTTTTTTTTTTATTAATATTGCCTCTATTTGAACGATTTCAACGATCAAAATGCTTGAAAATGCTTATTTTAGCAAAACAGCTTGTTTGAGCTTTAATCTGCGTTTTAACGCGTAAAACAACATAAAACGATGAAATTTTATTATTCGTTTTTATTAATGTGCGCACGTCTCTATTTGAACGACTTCAACGATCTAAAATGCTTGAAAATGATTATTTTAGCAAAACAGCACGTTTGAGGCTTTAATCAACGTTTTAACGCGTAAAACAGCATAAAACGACAGATTTTTATTATTCGTTTTATTAATATTCACTTCTTTGAACGATTTCAACGATCTAAAATGCTTGAAAATGCTTATTTTAGCAAACAACAGCACGTTTTGAGCTTTTAATCTGCACGTTTTAACGCGTAAAACAACATAAAACGACGAAATTTTATTATTCGTTTTATTAATATTGCGTCTATTTCAAAGATTTCAACGATCTAAAATGCTTGAAAATGATTAACACAGCAAAACAGCGTTTGAGCTTTAATCTGCGTTTTAACGCGTAAAACAACATAAAACGACGAATTTTATTATTCGTTTTTATTATCAATAGCTATTTGGCGAACGGTTCAACGATCTAAAATGCTTGAAAATGCTTATTTAGCAAAACAGCACGTTTTAGAGCTTTAATCTGCGTTTTAACGCATGCAAAACAACATAAAAACGACAAAATTTTTATTATTCGTTTTTATTAATATTGCGTCTATTTGAACAATTTCGACGATAAAATGCTTGAAAAGTAGTTATTTGCAGCAAAACAGCACGTTTGAACTTTAATCTGCGTTTTTAACGCGTAAAACAACACATAAAACGACGAATTTTTATTATTCGTTTTTATTAATATTGCAGCTATATTTGAACGATTTCAGCGATCTACGTGCTTTGAAAATGCTTATTTTAGCAAAACAGCACGTTTGAGCTTTTAATCTGCGTTTTAACACGTAAAACAGCATAAAACGACAGAAATTTTTATTATTCGTTTTTGTTAATATTGCGTCTATTTGAACGATTTCAACGATCTGAAATGCTTGAAAATGAATTATTTTATCAAAACAGCGTTTTGAGCTTTAATCCTGCGTTTTAACGCGTAAAACAGCATAAAACGACGAATTTTTATTAATATTGCTTCTATTTGGGCGTTTCAACGATCTAAAATGCTTGAAAATGCTTATTTTAGCAAAACAGCACGTTTTGAGCTTTAATCTACGTTTTAACGCGTAAAACGGCACTTATAAAAACGACGAAATTTTTATTATTTGTTTTTTTATTAATATTGCGTCTATTTAGACGATTTCAACGATCTAAAATGCTTGAAAATGATTATTTTAGCAAAACAGCACGTTTGAGGCTTTAATCTGCGTTTTAACGCGTAAAACAACATAAAAACGACGAATTTTTTTATTATTCGTTTTATTAATATTTAATATATTTGAACGATTTCCAGCGATCTAAAATCACTTGAAAATGCTTATTTAGCAAAACAGCACGTTTTGAGCTTTAATCTGCGTTTAGCGTAAACAACATAAAACGACGACAATTTTATTATTTGTTTTATTATTAATATTGCGTCTATTTGAACGATTTCAACGATCTAAAATGCTTGAAAAGTAGTTATTTTACCAAAACAGCACGTTTTGAGCTTTAATCTACGTTTTACGCGTAAAACAACATAAAACGACGAAATTTTTATTATTCGTTTTTTATTAATATTGCGTCTATTTGAACGATTTCAACGATCTAAATGCTTGAAAATGATTATTTTAGCAAAACAGCACGTTTTGAGCTTTAATCTGCGTTTTAACGCGTAAAACAGCATAAAAAGAAATTTTTTACGTTTCGTTTTAAATATTGCTTCGTTATTTGAACGATTTCAACGATCTAAAATGCTTGAAAATGTTATTTTAGCAAAACAGCACGTTTTGAGCTTTTAATCTGCGTTTTAACGCGTAAAACAGCATAAAACGACGATTTTTATTATTCGTTTTTTATTATTGCTCTATTTGAACGATTTCAACGATCTAAAATGCTTGGAAAATGATTATTTTAGCAAAACAGCACGTTTTGAGCTTTAATCTGCGTTTTAACGCGTAAAACAGCATAAAAAACGACGAAATTTTATTATTCGTTTTTATTAATATTGCGTCTATTTGAACGATTTCAACGATCTAAAAATGCTTGAAAATGATTATTTTAGCAAAACAGCACGTTTTGAGCTTTTAATCTGCGTTTTAACGCGTAAAAGCAGTACAAAAACGACGAATTTTTTATTATTCGTTTTATTAATATTGTTTCTATTTGAACGATTTCAACGATCTAAAATGTTTTGAAAATGATTATTTTAGCAAAACAGCACGTTTTGAGCTTTAATCTGCGTTTTAACGCGTAAAACGAAAGCATAAAACGACGAATTTTCATTATTCGTTTTATTAATATTGCGTCTATTTGAACGATTTCAACGATCTAAAATGCTTGAAAATGATTATTTTAGCAAAACAGCACGTTTTGAGCTTTAATCTGCGTTTTAACGCGTAAAACAAGCATAAAAACGACAAATTTTTATTATTCTTTTTTTATTAATATTGCTTCTATTTGAACGATTTCAACGATCTAAAATGCTTGAAAATGCTTATTTTAGCAAAACAGCACGTTTTGAGCTTTAATCTGCGTTCTTTAACGCGTAAAACAGCATAAAAACGACGAATTTTATTATTCGTTTTTTATTAATATTGCGCTATTTGAACGATTTCAACGATCAAAATCTTGAAAATGATTATTTAGCAAAACAGCACTGTTTAGCTTTAATCTGCGTTTTAACGCGTAAAACAGCATAAAACGACGAAATTTTTTATTATTCGTTTTTATTAATATGCTTCTATTTGAACGATTTCAACGATCTAAAATGCTTGAAAATGCTTATTTTAGCAAAACAGCACGTTTTGAGCTTTATCGCGTTTTAACGCGAAAAACAAAAACGACGATTTTATTATTCGTTTTTTTTAAATTTCCTTTTTTTAAACTTTAACGTTTAAAAAATTTGAAAAT
>NW_027047041.1:0-17932 GCF_025399875.1 Dalotia coriaria | reverse complement strand
AAAACTCAAAACGTGCTGTTTTGCTAAAATAAGCTTTTTCAATCTTTTTAGATCGTTGAAATCGTTCAAATAAACAATAAAAAAAAACGAATAAAAAAAAAAGGTCTTTTTTATGCTTTTTTACGCGTTAAACGCGGGTTAAACCAAAACGTGCTGTTTTCCCAAAAATAAGCATTTTCAAGCTTTTCCCAAAATCGTTGAAATCGTTTAAATGAGAAGCAATTTTTAAAAAAAACGAATAAAAAAAAATTCGGAAATTTTTGTTTTGTTTTACGCGTTAAAACGCGAAAAAAACCAAAACGTGCTTTTTTGCTAAAATAACATTTTAAAGCTTTTTTAATCTTTGGGGAAATCGTTCAAATAGAAGCAATATTAAAAAAAACGAATAATAAAAATTCGTCTTTTTTATGCTTTTTTACGCGTTAAAAACGCAGATTAAAACCCCCAAAAGGGTTTTTTGCTAAAATAAGCATTTTCAAGCTTTTTTAGATCGTTGAAATCGTTCCGATAGACGCAATATTAAAAAAAAAGAATAAAAAAAATTTCCCGTCGTTTTTATTGTTTTCCCGTTAAACGCTTTAAAACTCAAAACGTGCTTTTTTGCTAAAATAACCCATTTTCAAGCTTTTTTAGAGCGTTGAAATCTTTCCCAAATGAAGCAAATTTTAAAAACGAATAATAAAAAATTCGTCGTTTTTTTTCTTTTTACGCGTTAAAACGCAGTTTAAAAAACTCAAAACGTGCTTTTTTTTTGCTAAAATAAAGCTTTTTTCAAGCGTTTAAGATCGTTGAAATCGTTCAAATAGACGCAATATTAAAAAAAAACGAATAATAAAAATTTCGCCGTTTTTTTTTGTTTTGTTTTTACGGGGTTAAAACGCAGTTTAAAAACTCAAAACGTGCTGTTTTGCTAAAAAAAAAGCATTATCAAGCATTTTGATCGTTAAAAATCTTTCCAAAGGCAATATTAAAAAAACCCGAATAAAAAAAAAATTTTGTCTTTTTTATGCTGTTTTCGCGTTAAAACGTAGTTTAAAACCCAAAACGTGCTTTTTTTAAAAATTTAAACTTTTTCAAACTTTTTTAGACCCGTTGAAACCCTTTTCAAATAGACGCAATATTAATAAAATGAATAAAAAAAAATTTCGCCCTTTTTTCCCTTTTTTACGCTTTAAAAACCCGGGGTTAAAAACCAAAACGTGCTGTTTTGCAAAAATAAGCATTTTCAATCTTTTTTTATGTAGTTGAAATCGTTCAAAAAAGACGCTATATTATTAAAAACGAATAATAAAAATTCGTCGTTTTTATGCTGTTTTACGCGGTTAAAACGCAGATTACAGCTCAAAACAGGCTGTTTTGCTAAAATAAGCATATTCAAGCATTTCAGATCCTGACAAATCGTTCAAATAGAAAGCAATGTCATAAAACGAATAATAAAAATTTACCGTCGTTTTTATGCTGTTTACGCGTTAAAACGCAGATTAAAACTCAAAACGTGCTCTTTTACAACTGAAATAAGCATTTTCAAGCATTTTAGATCGTTGAAATCGTTTAAATAGAAGCAATATTAATAAAAACGAATAATAAAATTCGTCATTTTATGCTGTTTTACGCGTTAAAACGCAGATTAAAACTCAAAACGTGCTTTCTTTTGCTAAAATAACAGCATTTTCAGCATTTTAGATCGTTGAAATCACGTTCAAATAGACGCAATATTAATAAAACGAATAATAAAGTTCGTCGTTTTATGCTGTTTTTACCCGCGTTAAAACGCAGATTAAAAACTCAAAAACGTGCTGTTTTTGCTAAAATAAAGCATTTTCAAGCATTTTAGATCGTTCAAATCGTTCCAAATAGAAGCAATATTAATAAAACAAATAATAAAAAATTCGTCGTTTTATGCTGTTTTACGTAAAACGCAGATTGCTTCCGCCGTGCTGTTTAGCTAAAATAAAAGCATTTTCAAGCATTTTTAGATCGTTGAAATCGTTCAGAAATAGCGCAATAGTAATAAAACCGTCGCCAGAATTTCGTCGTTTTTATGCTGTTTTACGCGTTAAAACGCAGATTAAAATAAAACGTGCTGTTTTTGCTAAAGTAAACATTTTCAAGCATTTTAGATCGTTGAAATCGTTCAGAATAGAAGCAATATTAATAAAAACGAATAATAAAAAATTCGTCGATTTTATGCACCATTTTACGCGTTAAAACGCAGATTTAAAGCTCAAAACGCGCTGTTTTGCTAAAATAAGCATTTTCAAGCATTTTAGATCGTTGAAATCGTTCAAATAGACGCAATATTAATAAAAACAAATAATAAAATTTCGTCGATTTTTATGCTGTTTTACGCGTTAAAACTGCAGATTAAAACTCAAAACACCTTTTGTTTTTGCTAAAATAAGCATTTTCAAGCGTTTAAAGATCGTTGAAATCGTTCAAATAGACGCAATATTAACCAAAAACGAATAATAAAAATTTCGCCCGTTTTTGTGCTGTTTACGCGTTAAAACGCAGATTAAAACTCAAACGTGTTTTGCTAAAATAAAGCATTATCAAGCATTTTAAGATCGTTGAAATCGTTCAAATAAAGCAATAATGTAAAAACCGAATAATAAAAAATTTGTCGTTTTATGCTGTTTTACGCGTTAAAACGTAGATTAAAGCTCAAAACGTGCTGTTTTGCTAAATTAAGCATTTTCAAGCACATTTTGATCGTTGAAATCATTCAAATAGACGCAATATTAATAAAAAATGAATAATAAAAATTTCGTCGTTTTTTATGCTGTTTTGCGCGTTAAAACGCGTTAAAGCTCAGAACGTGCTGTTTTGTAAAATAAGCATTTTCAATCATTTATGTAGTTGAAATCGTTCAAATAGACGCTATATTATTAAAAAACGAATAATAAAAAATTGCGTCGTTTTATGCTGTTTTGCGCGTTAAAACGCGAATTACAGCTCAAACGAGCTGTTTTGCTTTAAAATAAGCATTAAAGCATTTCAGATCGTTGAAAAATCGTTCAAATAAAGCAATATTAATAAAACAGATAATAAAAATTCGTCGTTTTTATGCGTATTTTGCCCGTTAAACGCAGATTAAAGCTCAAACATTATCTTTTTGCTAAAATAAGCATTTTCAAGCATTTTAGATCGTTGAAATCTTAAATAGAAGCAATATTAATAAAAGCGAATAATAAAAAGATTCGTCATTTTTATGCTGTTTTACGCGTTAAACGCAGATTAAAGCTCAAAACGTGCTGTTTGCTGAAATAAGCATTTTTCAGCATTTTAGATCGTTGAAAATCGTTCAAATAGACGCAATAATATACGCGTGAATATTAAAATTTCGTCGTTTTACGCCTGTTTTACGCGTTAAACGCGAATTGCCAGCTCAAAACGTGCTGTTTTGCTAAAATAAAAGCATTTTCAAGCATTTTAGATCGTTCAAATCGTTCAAATAAAACGTATTAATAAAACAAATAATAAAAATTCGTGTTTTTATGCTGTTTTACGCGTTAAAACGCAGATTAAGCTCAAAACGTGCTGTTTGGCTAAAATAAAGCATTTTCAAGCATTTTGGAGTCGTTGAAATCGTTCAAATAGCCGCAATAATAAAAACGAATAATAAAGGGTACCGTCGTTTTTATGCTGTTTTGCACTTGTTAAAACGCAGATTAAAACTCAAAACGTGCTGTTTTGCTAAAATAAAGCATTTTCAGCTTTACCGTCGTTGAAATCGTTAAAATTTGAGCAATATTAATAAAAAAAAAATAAAAATTCCGTTTTTATGCTGTTTACGCGTTAAAACGCAGATTAAAGCTAAAAAAGGTGTTTTTTAAAAAAATTTTTTAAATTTTAGATTTGAAAAAAAAAAAAAAAAAAAAAAAAAAAATTTCGTCGTTTTTGCTTTTTTTCGCGTTAAAAGCAGTTTAAAAAAAACGTGTTTTTTAAAAATAAAGCATTTTAAGATTTTAACGTTAAATGCAAATAAAAAATAATAAAAACTTAAAAAAAATTGCGTTTTAGCTTTTTAGCTTAAAACGCGTTAAAAAAACTTGTTTTGCTAAAATCATTTTAAAAAATTTTAAGACTTAAATCGTTAAATGCCTTTAAAAAAAACGAATAAAAATTTTTCCTTTTTGCTGTTTTGTTTAAAAGCAAAAAAAATAAAACTTGTTTTGTAAAATAAAGATTATAAAAGATATTAAATCGTTAAAAAAAATTTTTAAAAAAAAAAAAAAAACTCTTTTTGCTGTTTTCCTTAAAAGCTTTAAAGCTAAAACGTTGTTTTGTAAAATAAAGCATTTTAAGATTTTAAAATTTTTAAAAGAAATTTAAAAAAAAAAAAACGTCGTTTTTAGCTTTTTTTAAAAGGGAATTTCGTCAAAAAACGTTTTTAAAAAAAAAATTTTCGCTTTTGTGTTTTTTCCAAATTAAAGCAAAAGTAAAAAAAATTTCGTTTTAGTTTTCCTTTAAAAGAGTTACATAAAAAGATTTTTTGCTTTTAAGTTTTGGGGTTAAAAGTTTAAAGTTTTTTTTAAAAAAAAATAAAAAATTTCCCGTTTTAGTTTTTACCTTTAAAAACGTTTTAAAAATAAAGGGTTTTTTAAAAAGGTTTTTTAAGCTTTTTAGCGTTGAAACGTTCAAAAGAGCTTTTAAAAAAAAAGAAAAAAAAGCTTTTTTTTTTTTACGTTAAGAGCAATTAAAAAAAGGGTTTTTTAAAATCTTTTGCTTTTAAACGTTAAACGAAAAATAAAAAAATTTTTTAAAAAAAAAAAAAAATTTTGCTTTTTGGTGTTTTGTTAAAACGCAATTAAAACCAAAATTTTTTTTAAGCTTTTAAGTTTAACGTTAAATTTTTTTAAAAAAATTTTTAAAAAAAAAAAAATTCGTAATTTTTTTTTTTTGGAAAAAAAAAAACCAAAATTGTTTTTTTTTTAAAAAATTTTTAAACTTTTTTAAAATTTTTTGGAAAAAAGAAATTTCGCAAAAAAAAAAAAAAAAAATTTCCGGTTTTTTTTTGGGGGAAAAAAATTAAAATCCGTTTTTTGCAAAAAAGACTCAAAGCTTTTGCTTAAATTTTTCAAATAGACGAAATTTTTTAAAAAAAAACAAAAAAAAAAATTTTTTTTAAAAATTTTTGGGTTAAAACGCAGTTAAAAAACCCAAAAAAAATTTTTTAAAAAAACTTTTTTAAGCTTTTTAAATTTAAATCGTTAAATGGAAAATAAAAAAAAAAAAAAAAAATTTTTTTATCTTTTAGCGTTAAAGGTTAAACCAAAAGGTTTTTTTAAAAAAAAGCTTTTTGCAAAAGGGGTTAAACTTAAAAAAAATTTAAAAAAACGAATAAAAAAAAAATTTTTTTTTTCGCGAAAAAAAGCGAAAAAACAAAAAAGGCTTTTTTGCAAATTCTTTTAAAATTTTTTTTAGATTTGAAACAAAAATGCCAATAAATAAAAAAAAAAAAAAAAATTTTTTTTAAAATTTTTTTTCGTAAAAAGTAAAATTTTTTCCCCCTTTTAAATTTTATTTTAAGGTTAAATCGTTCAAATAGAGTTTTTAATAAAAAAAAAAATAAAAATTTCTTTTTTTTTTTTACGCTTTAAAAACCGGGAAAAGCTAAAAATGGTTTTTTTAAAAAGGGTTTTCGCATTTTGATTTAAAAAATTTCAAATAAACAAATTAATAAAAACGAATAAAAAATTTTCGTTTTTTTTTTTGCTTTAAAAACGGTTTAAAAAACTCAAAACGTGCTGTTTTGAAAATAAGCATTTTAAGCTTTTTTAGATGTTGAAATCTTTTAAATAAAAAATTTTAAAAAAAAAGAAAAAAAAATTCGTTTTTTTGCTTTTAAAAGGAAAAAAATTAAAGCTCAAAAGGCTTTTTAAAAATGGGATTTTAAATTTCAAAAAAATTTAAAAACGAATAAAAAAAAACGAAAAAAAAATTTTTTTTTTTCTTTTTTTGCTTAAAACGTGTTGCTAAAATGCTTTTTAAAAATAAGATTTTAATTTTTTAAATGAAATTTAAATAAAGATAAAAAAAAAAAATTTTTCCGTTTTTAGTTTTTTTAGCTTAAACCGTTAAAAAAATAAAACTCTGTTTTTTTAAAATAAGCTTTTTTAAGCAACGTTGTCGTTAAATGCCTTTTTAAAAAAAAAACGTAAAAAAATTTCGCTTTTTGCTTTTTGCTTAAAAAGAATTAAAACTAAAACGTCTTTTTTAAAATAAGCATTTTAAAAATTTAAATCTTTCTAAAGCTTTTAAAAAACGAAAATAAAAAACGTCTTTTTTAGGTTTTGTTAAAAGAAATTAAACTAAAAATCTTTTTTGCTAAATAAGCATTTTAAAAATTTAAATTTTCTAAGCTTTAAATAAAACAAATAATAAAAACGTCTTTTTTTGTTTTTTAGCTTAAAGCTTTAAAGTAAAATCTTTTTTTAAAAAAAAAGCATTTTAAAAATTTTTTTTAAATCCGAAAAAAAGGAAAAAATTAAAAAAAAAATAAAAAAAAACGTCTTTTTAAAAATTTTTTTAGCTTAAAACCGTTAAAATCAAAAGGCTTTTTTAAAAAAAAGTTTTTAAAAAATTTTTCGTTAAATGTTCTAGGAAAAAAAAAAAAAACAAAAAAATTTTTTTTTAAAAAAGGTTTTAGCTTAAAACGCAAAAAAAATCAAAATGCTTTTTTGCAAAAAAAAAAGATTTTAAATTCCGTTAAATTTAAAAATAAAAAATTTTAAAAAAAAATAAAAATTTGTCTTTTTTTGGGCTGTTTTACGCGAAAAAACGCGAAAAAAACTAAAAAAGGGCTTTTTTTCAAAAAAAAGCATTTTAAAACTTTTTAGATCGTTGAAATCGTTCAAATAAAACCAATTTAAAAAAAACGAAAAATTTAAAAATTCGTCTTTTTTATGTTGTTTAGGGTTAAAAACCGGGATTAATCCCAAAAACGTGCTGTTTTGCTAAAATAAGCATTTTCAAGCTTTTTAGATCGTTGAAATCGTTCAAATAAACAAAAATTAAAAAAGGGAATAAAAAAAAAAAAATTCGCCTTTTTTATGCTGTTTTTACGCGTTAAAACGCAGATTAAAGCTCAAAAGGGTCGTTTTGCTAAAAAAAAAGCATTTCGTTTTAGATCGTTGAAATCGTTCAAATAGACGCAAATTAAAAAAAAACGAAAAAAAAAATTCGTCGTTTTTTGTTTGTTTTTTACGCGTTAAACGCAGATTAAAAGCTAAAAACGTGCTTTTTTTTGCTAAAATGTTTTTCAAGCATTTTAGATCGTTAAAATCGTTAAAAATAGAAGCAATATTAAAAAAAAACGAAAAATTTAAAAAATTCGTCTTTTTTATGCTGTTTTACGCGTTAAAACGCAGTTTAAAAAGCTAAAAAACGTGCTTTTTTGCTAAAAAAAACATTTTAAAAGCTTTTTTAGATCTTTGGGAAACCGTTTTAAATAGAAGAAATTTAATTAAAAAAACAAATTTAAAAAAAATTCGTCGTTTTATCTTTTTTACGCTTTTAAAACGCAGTTTAAAATTTTTCAAAACGTGTTTTTTGCTAAAAAAAAGCATTTTCAAGCTTTTTTAGATCGTTGAAACCCCTTTTTAAATAGGCAATATTAATAAAAACGAATAAAAAAAAATTTCGTCTTTTTTATGCTGTTTTACGCGTTAAAACGTTTTGATTAAAGCTAAACCCTTTGCTGTTTTGCAAAAATTAAAGCTTTTTCCGGCATTTTAGATCGTTGAAATCGTTAAAAATAGACGCAATAAAAAAAAACCGGGAATAAAAAAAAATCGTCTTTTTTTTGCTGTTTTACGCGTTAAAATGCAGTTTAAAAACTAAAAACGTGCTGTTTTGCTAAAATAAGCTTTTTTCAATCATTTTAGATCGTTGAAATCGTTCAAATAGAAGCAATATTAATAAAAACGAATAAAAAAAATTTTTTGTCGTTTTTTATGCTTTTTTAACGCTTTAAAAACGCAGATTAAACTCAAAACGTGCTTTTTGCTAAAAAAAACTTTTTCAAGCTTTTTCCAGATCTTTGGGAAATCTTTTTAAATAAAGAATATTAAAAAAAACGAATAATAAAAATTCTTTTTAATGCTTTTTTACGCTTTAAAAACCCAGAATTTTTCCAAAACGTGCTTTTTTTGCAAAAATTTAAACTTTTCAAGCTTTTTAAATCGTTGAAATCGTTCAAATAGAAGCAATATTAAAAAAAAACGAATAAAAAATTTTCTTTTTTATCCCTTTTTACCCCTTTAAAAAACGAATTAAACTAAAAACGTGTTTTTGCTAAAAAAAACTTTTCAAGCATTTTAAAATCGTTAAATCGTTCAAATAGACCCCAATATTAAAAAAAAAAACGAATAATAAAAATTCGTCGTTTTTATGCTTTTTTAACTTTAAAAACGCAGTTTAAAAAGCTCAAAACGTGCTTTTTTTTGTTTTAAAATAAGCATTTTCAAGCATTTTAGAGCTTTGGGAAATCGTTCAAATAGAAGCAATATTAATAAAAACGAAAATAAAATTTCGTCGTTTTTTTTGCTGTTTTGGTTAAAAAGCGATTAAACCCTCAAAACGGCTGTTTTGCTAAAAAAAAGCATTTTCAAGCTTTTTTAGATCGTTCAAATCGTTCAAATAAAAGAAAATATTAAAAAAAAAACAAATAAAAAAAAATTGCCGTTTTATGCTGTTTTACGCGTTAAAACGCAGATTTTTTTTAAAAACGGCTGTTTTGTTTTAAAATAACTTTTTTAAAGGGCATTTTAGATCGTTGGAAATCGTTAAAAAGGTTTAATATTAATAAAAACGAATAATAAAAATGCGTCTTTTTTATGTTGTTTTACGCGTTAAACGAGATTAAAACTCAAAACGTGCTGTTTTGCTAAAATAAGCATTTTCAAGCATTTTAGATCGGTTGGAAATCGTTCAAATAGAAGCAATATTAAAAAAACAGATAATAAAATTCGTCGTTTTTATGCTGTTTTGCGTTAAAACGCAGATTTAAAGCTCAAAACGTGCTGTTTTGCTAAAATAAGCATTTTCAAGCATTTTAGAGCGTTGAAATCGTTCAAATGAAGCAATATTAATAAAAACGGAATAATAAAAAATTCGTCGTTTTTATGCTGTTTTTACGCGTTAAAACGCAGATTAAAGCTCAAAACGTGCTGTTTTGCTTTAAAATAAGCATTTTCAAGCATTTAAGATCGTTGAAATCATTCAAATATAGACGCAATATTAATAAAAACGAATAATAAAGATTTCGTCGTTTTATGCTGTTTTACGCGTTAAGCGCAGATTAAAGCTCAAAGCGTGCTGCTAAAATAAGCATTATCAGCATTTTAGATCCGTTGCGAAATCGTTCAAATAGAAGCAATATTAATAAAAACGAATAATAAAAAATTCGTCGTTTTTATGCTGTTTTACGCGTTAAAACGCTGATTAAGCTCAAAACGTGCTTTTGTTTTGCTACAAAATAAGCATTTTCAAGCATTTTAGATAGTTGAAATCGTTCAAATAGTATATTAATAAAAAACGAATAATAAAAAATTCGTCGTTTTTTATGCTGTTTTACGCCAAAACGCAGTTACAGCCTCAAAATGAGCTGTTTTAGCACAAAATAAGCATTTTCAAAGCATTTTTAGATCGTTGAAATCGTTCAAATAGAAACGTAATGTAAAACGAATAATAAAATTCGTCGTTTTATGCTGTTTTACGCGTTAAAACGCAGATTACAGCTCAAAATGAGCTTTGCTAAAATAAGCATTTTCAAGCATTTTAGATCGTTGAAATAGTTTAAGAAATAGACGCAATATTAATAAAAACGAATAATAAAAATTTCGTCACGTTTTTTATGCTGTTTTACGCGTTGAAACGCTGATTAAAAGCTCAATACGTGCTGTTTTTTGCTAAAATAAGCATTTTTCAAGCATTTTAGATCGTTGGAAATCGTTCAAATAGACGCAATAGTAATAAAACCGAATAATAAAAATTCGTCGTTTTTATGCTGTTTACGCGTTAAGACGCAGATTAAAAGCTCAAAACGTGCTGTTTTGCTAAAATAGCATTTTTCAAGCATTTTAGATCGTTGAAATCGTTCAAATAGAAGCAATATTAATAAAAAACGAATAATAAAATTTTGTCGTTTTTTATGCTGTTTTACGCGTTAAAACGCAGATTAAAACTCAAAACGTGCTGTTTTGCTAAAACCTGGCATTTTCAAGCATTTCAGATCGTTGAAATCGTTTAAATAGAAGCAATATTAATAAAAACGAATAATAAAAATTCGTAATTTTTATGCTGTTTACGCGTTAAACGCAGATAAAGCTCAAAACGTGCTGTTTTGCTTTAAAATAAGCATTTTCAAGCATTTTAGATCGTTGAAATCGTTCAAATAGAAGCAATATTCATAAAACGAATAATAAAAAAATTCGTCGTTTTTTATGTGCTGTTTTACGCGTTAAAACGCAGATTAAAGCTCAAAACGTGCTGTTTTTTGCTAAAATAAAGCATTCTCAAGCATTTTAGATCGTTGAAATCGTTCAAATAGACGCAATATTAATAAAAAACGAATAATAAAAATTCGTCGTTTTTATGCTGTTTTACGCGTTAAACGCAGATTAAAAGCTCAAACGTGCTGTTTTTTGCTAAAATAAGCATTTTCAAGCATTTTAGATCGTTGAAATCGTTCAAAATGAAGCAATATTAAAAAAACGAATAATAAAATTCGTCGTTTTTATGCTGTTTTACGCGTTAAAACGCGCAGATTAAAGCTCAAAACGTGCTGTTTTTGCAAAATAAGCATTTTTAGCATTTTAGAGCGTTGAAATCGTTCAAATAAGGGCTGTATGCCAATAAAAACAGATAATACAAAATTCGTCGTTTTTATGCTGTTTACGCGTTAAAACGCAGATTAAGCTCAAAATGTGCTGTTTTGTAAATTAAAGCATTTTTCAAGCATTTTAGATTGGGGAAATCCGTCAAATAGACGCAATATTAATAAAAACGAATAATAAAAATTTCGTCGTTTTATGCTGTTTACGCGTTAAAACGCTGATTAAGCTCAAAACGTGCTGTTTTGCTAAAATAAAAGCATTTTCAAGCATTTTAGATAGTTGAAATCGTTCAAATAGACGCTATATTAGTAAAAACGAATAATAAAAATTCGTCGTTTTTATGCTGTTTACGCGTTAAAACGCAGATTACAGCTCAAAATGAGCTGTTTTGCTAAAATAAAGCATTTTCAAGCATTTTGAAAAAGATCGTTTGAAATCGTTCAAACCAGAAACCAATATTAATAAAAAAGCAGAATAGCTAAAAATTTTTAAATCGTTTTATACTGTTTTCACGCGTTAAAGAAGAAACGCGAGGTTAAAAGAAAAGCTCAAAACGTGCTGTTTTGCTAAAATGGCGCAAGCATTTTTAGATCCGGGCAGAATCGTTTAAATGAAGCAATATTAATAAAAACGAGTAATAAAATTCGTCATTTTTATGCTGTTTTACGCGTTAAAACGCAGATTAAAGAAATAAAGAAACGTGCTGTTTTGCTGAAATAAGGATTTTTCAAGCATTTCAGATCGTTGAAATCGTTCAAATAGACGCAATATTAATAAAAACGGGTAAAAATTCGTCGTTTTTATGCTGTTTTACGCGTTAAACGCTGCGGTTAAGCCAAAACATTGCTGTTTTTGCTAAAATAACATTACTTTCAAGCATTTTAGATCGTTCAAATCGGTCAAATTAGAGCAATATTAGCCAAAAACAAATAATAAAAATTCGTCGTTTTATGCTGTTTTACGCGTTAAAAACGCAGATTAAAGCTCAAAACGTGCTGTTTGCAGCTAAAACCAGCATTTTCAAAAGCATTTTAGATCGTTGAAATCGTTCAAATAGACGCAATATTAATAAAAACGAATAATAAAATTTCGTCGTTTTTGCTGTTTACGCGTTAAAACGCAGATTAAAACAAAACGTGCTGTTTTGCTGAAAACCAGCATTTTTCAAGCATTTTAGATCGTTGAAATCGTTCAAATAGAAGCAATATTAATAAAAACGAATAATAAAAAATTCGTCGTTTTTATGCTGTTTACGCGTTAAAACGCAGATTAAAGCTCAAAACATTGCTGTTTTGCTAAAATAAGCATTTTCGAAGCATTTTGGTCGTTGAAATCACGTTTAAAATAGACGCAATGGTAAATAAAACGGTAGCCAAAAATTTCGTGGTTTTATGCGCAATTTTACGCGTTAAACGCTGATTAAAACTCAAAGCGTGCTGTTTTTACGCTGAGTAAGCATTTTCAAGCATTTTAGATCGTTGAAATCGTTCAAATAGACGCATGGTAATAAAAACAGATAATAAAAGGTGCGTGGAACGCACATGCTGTTTTGCGCGTTAAAACGCAGATTAAAAGCTCAGAAACGTGCTGTTTTGCTAAAATAAGCATTTTTCAGAAGAAGCATTTTTAGATCGTTGAAATCACGTTCAAATACGGCTTAATATTAATAAAGCGGTATAAAAATTCGTCGTTTTTTATGCTGTTTTACGCGTTAAAACGCAGAATAAAGCTCAAAACGTGCTGTTTTGCTGAAATATAAGCATTTTCAAGCATTTTTATCTCGTTGGAAATCGTTCAAATAGAGAAGCAATAATTAATAAAAAACGAATAATAAAAATTTGTCGTTTTATAACGCGACGCGTTAAAACGCTGGATAAAACTCAAAACGTGCTGTTTTTGCTAAAATAAGCATTTTCAAAGCATTTTAGATCGTTGAAATCGTTCAAATAAAGCAATATTAATAAAAACGAATAATAAAAATTCGTCGTTTTATGCTGTTTTACGCGTTAAAAGCGCAGATTAATGTAAAACGTGCTGTTTTGCTAAAATAAGCATTTTCAAGCATTTTTAGATCGTTGAAATCGTTCCAAATAGAAGCAATATTAATAAAAACGGAATAATAAAAAATTCGTCGTTTTATACTTTTACGCGGTGAAACGCAGATTTAAATAAAACGTGCCGTTTTGCTAAAATAAGCATTTTCAAGCATTTTTAGATCGTTGAAATCGTTCAAATAGAAGCAATAATGTAAAACGATAATAAAAAATTCGTCGTTTTTTATGCTGTTTTACGCGTTTAAAACGCAGATTAAAGCTCAAAACGTGCTGTTTTGCTAAAATAAGCATTTTCAAGCATTTTAGATCGTTGAAATCGTTCAAATAGACGCAATATTAATAAAAACGATAATAAAATTTCGTCCGTTTTTTATGCTGTTTTTACGCGTTAAAACGCAGAATAAACTCAAAACGTGCTGTTTTGCTAAAATAAGCATTTTCAAGCATTTATATCGTTGGAAATCGTTCAAATAGAAACTTAATATTAATAAAAACGAATAATAAAAAAATTTGTCGTTTTATGTGCTGTTTTACGCGTTAAAACGCTGAATAAAACTCAAAACGTGCTGTTTTGCTAAAACTAAGCATTTTCAAGCATTTTTTAGATCGTTGAAATCGTTCAAATAGAAGCAATATTAATAAAAACGAATAATAAAAATTCGTCGTTTTTTATGCTGTTTACGCGTTAAAACGCAGATTAATACTCAAAACGTGCTGTTTTGCTAAAATAAACATTTTCAAGCATTTAGATCGTTGAAATCGTTCAAATAGAAGCAATAAAAAACGAATAATAAAATTCGTCGTTTTTATGCTGTTGTTTTTACGTTAAAACGCAGATTAGCTCAAAACGTGCCGTTTTACAAACTAAACATTTTCAAGCATTTTAGATCGTTGAAATCGTTCAAATAGACGCAATATTAATAAAAACGAATAATAAAAATTCGTCGTTTTTTATGCTGTTTTACGCGTTAAACGCAGATTAAAGCTCAAAACGTGCTGTTTTGCTGAAATAAGCATTTTTCAAGCATTTTAGATCGTTGAAATCGTTCAAATAGAAACGTATTAATAAAACGAATAATAAAAATTCGTCGTTTTTGCTTTGTTTTACGCGTTAAAACGCAGATTAAAAGCTCAAAATTGTTTTGCTAAAGTAAGCATTTTCAAGCATTTTAGATCGTTGAAACTCGTTTTAGAGAAATGCGAGAAGCAATAAGTAATAAAAACGAATAATAAAAAAATTCGTCGTTTTATGCTG
Source organism: Dalotia coriaria (assembly GCF_025399875.1). NCBI lineage: Eukaryota > Metazoa > Arthropoda > Insecta > Coleoptera > Staphylinidae > Dalotia > Dalotia coriaria. The sequence continues at coordinate 3,782 of NW_027047041.1, read as the reverse complement.
TTTACGCGTTAAAACGCAGATTAAAGCTCAAACGTGCTTTTTGCTAAAATAAGCATTTTCAGCATTTTTAGATCGTTGAAATCGTTTAAATAGACGCAATATTAATAAAAAGCGAATAATAAAAATTTCATCGTTTTTATGCTGTTTTGCGTTAAAACGCTGATTAAAGCTCAACACTTTGCTGTTTTGCTGGAAATAAGCATTTTCGAAGCATTTTAGATCACGTTGAAATCATTCAAATAGACGCAATAAAAACCGAATAATAAAAATCGTCGTTTTATGCTGTTTTACGCGTTAAAATGCAGATTAAAGCTCAAAACGTGCTGTTTTGCTAAAATAAGCATTTTCAATCATTTTAGATCGATTTGAAATCGTTCAAATAGAGAAGCAATATTAATAAAAACGAAGATAATAAAATTTTGTCGTTTTTTATGCTGTTTTACGCGTTAAAACGCAGATTAAAGCTCAAAACGTGCTGTTTTGCTAAAATAATAAACATTTTCAAGCATTTCAGATCGGTGAAATCACGTTTTTTAAATGAAGCAATATTAATAAAACGAATAATAAAAATTCGTAATTTTATGCTGTTTTACGCGTTAAAACGCAGAATGTAAAGCTCAAAACGTTGCTGTTTTGCTGAATAAGCATTTTCAAGCATTTTTAGATCGTTTGAAATCGTTCAAATAGAAGTAGTAATACAAAACGAATAATAAAAATTCGTCGTTTTTATGCTGTTTACGCGTTAAAACGCAGATTAAAGCTCAAAACGTGCTGTTTTGCTAAAATAAGCGCAGATCGTTGAAATCGTTCAAATAGACGCAATATTAATAAAAACGAATAATAAAAATTCGTCGTTTTTATGCTGTTTTTACACGTTAAAACGCAGATTAAACCGAGCGGCGCTGTTTTGCTAAAATAAGCATTTTCAAACATTTTAGAGCGGTGAAATCGTTCAAATAGAAGCAATATTAATAAAAACGAATAATAAATTTCGTCGTTTTATGCTGTTTTACGCGTTAAAACGCTGATTAAAAGCTCAAAACGTGCTGTTTGCTAAAATAAGCATTTCAAACATTTTAGATCGTTCAAATCATTTCCAAATAAAGTAATGTGTAAAGCAAATAATAAAAATTCGTCGTTTTATGCTGTTTACGCGTTAAAACGCAGATTAAACTCAAAACGTGCTGTTTTGCTAAAATAAAGCATTCAAGCATTTTTAGATCGTTGAAATCGTTCAAATAGAAACAATGGTAATAAAAACCAGATAATAAAAAATGCGTCGTTTTTATGCTGTTTTACGCGTTAAAACGCAGATTAAAGCTCAAAACAGTGCTGTTTGCTAAAAGAATAAGCATTTTCAAGCATTTTTAGATCGTTGAAATCGTTCAAATAGACGCAATATTAATAAAACGAATAATAAAAATTTCGTCATTTTTTATGCTGTTTTACGCGTTAAACTGATTAAAGCTCAAAACGTGCTGTTTGCTAAAATAAAGCATTTTTCAAGCATTTTAGATCGTTGTCAATTTCAAATAGACGCAATATTAATAAAACGAATGTCAAAATTTACGTCGTTTTTATGCTTTTGTTTTACCGCGTTAAAACGCAGATTAAAACTCAAAACGTGCTGTTTTGCGCAAAATAAGCATTTTCAAGCATTTTTAGATCGTTGAAATCGTTCAAATAGAAGCAATATTAATAAAAACGAATAATAAAAATTCGTCGTTTTTATGCTGTTTTTACGCGTTAAAACGCAGATTAAAGCTCAAAACGTGCTGTTTTGCACAAAATAAGCATTTTCAAGCATTTTTTAGATCGTTGAAATCGTTCAAATAAGACGCAATATTAATAAAAACGAAATGTCAAAATTTCGTCGTTTTATGCTGTTTTACGCGTTAAACGCAGATAAAGCTCAAAACGTGCTGTTTGCTAAAATAAGCATTTTCAGAAGCATTTTATATATCGTTGAAATCGTTCAAATAGAGAAGCAATGTGTAAAACGAATAATAAAAAATTTATCGTTTTATGCTGTTGTTTTACGCGTTAAAACGCTGAATAAAGCTCAAAACGTGCTGTTTTTGCTAAAATAAGCATTTTCAAGCATTTTAGATCGTTTGAAATCACGTTGGTAAAACAATATTAATAAAAACGAATAATAAAATTTGCGTCGTTTTATGCTGTTTTACGCGTTAAAACGCAGATTAATACTCAAAACGTGCTGTTTTGCTGGAAATAAAGCATTTTCAAGCATTTTTAGATCGTTGAAATCGTTCAAATAGAAGCAATATTAATAAAAAGCGATAATAAAAATCGTCGTTTTATGCTGTTTACGCGCGTTAAAACGCAGATTAAAACTCAAAACGTGCCGTTTGCTAAAATAAGCATTTTCAAGCATTTTAGATCGTTGGAAATCGTTCAAATAGACGCTATAATGGCAAAACGAATAATACTTGTCGTTTTATACTGTTTACGCGTTTAAAGCTGCGGTTACAGCTCAAAATAGGCTGTTTTGCTAAAAATAAGCATTTTTAAGCATTTTAGATCGTTGAAATCGTTCGATAGAAGCAATATTAATAAAAGCGAATAATAAAAATTTCGTCGTTTTATGCTGTTTTACGCGTTAAACGCAGATTAAAGCTCAAAACGTGCTGTTTTGCTAAAATAAGCATTTTTCAATTTTGCGATCGTTGAAATCGTTTAAATAGAAGCAATAATAATAAAAAACGAGTAATAAAAATTTCATCATTTGTACTGTTTTACGCGTTAAAACGCAGATTAAAGCTCAAACGTGCTGTTTTGCTAAAATAAGGATTTTCAAGCATTTCCAGATCGTTTGAAATCGTTTCAAATAGACGCAATAGTAATAAAAACGAATAAAAAAATTTCATTGTTTTATGCTGTTTTGCGTTAAAACGCTGATTAAAGCTCAAAACGTGCTGTTTTGCTAAAATAAGCATTTTTCAAGCATTTTAGATCGTTGAAATCGTTCAAATAAAGCAATTTATAAAAACGAATAATAAAAATTCGCGATTATTTTTGCTTTACGCGTTAAGTTGCTAAAACTTTTCAAGCGCTTAGATGTTTAAATCGATGCAAATTTTAGATCGTTGAAATCGTTCAAAAGCGTTTAATAAAAACGATAATAAAAATTCGTCTTTTAAACGTGCGTTTTGCAAAAAGCAATTAAAGCTCAAACGATGCGTTTTGCAAATAAATTCAATACATTTTAGACGATTAAAATTCGTCAAATTAGTTATTAATAAAACGAAATAAAAATTGTCGTTTTTGCTTTTACGCGTTTAAGCATAATCCGCGTTTCTAAAATAAGCATTTCAACATTTTAGATCGTTAATAAGTTCAAATAGAAGCAATATTAATAAAACGAATAATAAAAATCTTTTGCTGTTTTTAAAACAGATTAATCAAAACATGCTGTTTTGCAAAATAAGCATTTAAAATTGTTGAAATCGTTTATAGAAGCAATATTTTAAAACAATAATAAAATTCGAATTTTGTTTTTACGCTTAAAACGCTTTAAAATTTTAAAGTCGTTTTCTAAAATAAGAAATTTAAATTTTAACGTTAAACGTTTTTTAATATTTTTTTAAAAACGTAAAAATTTAAAATCAAATTTTGTTTTTATAAATTTAATTAGATCGTGGAAATTTCAAAAAAAAAATTTTAAAAACTTTTTCCCCTTTTTTACGTTTTGGGGAAAAAAATTTTTAAAGGGGGTTTTTTTTGGGGTTTTAAAATAATTTTTTAAAATTTTTTAAATTTCG
>NW_027047040.1:0-17933 GCF_025399875.1 Dalotia coriaria | reverse complement strand
AACCGGTTTGGTTTTTCGGTTTTAAGGTTAAAAAAAAAGGGTTTTTTTTTCTTTTTATTAAACGATTTCGGAAAGCCCAAAAAATGCTTTAAAATGTTTTTTAAGCAAAAAAACCGTATTGGGGCTTTAACCCAGCTTTTTTTCGCGTAAAAAAACAAAAAAACGACGAAATTTTTTTTTATTCGTTTTATTAAAAATTGCGACCCTTTTTAAAAACGATTTCAACGATCTAAAATGCTTAAAAATGCTTAAGCAAAACAACGATTTGAGTTTTTAATCTGCGTTTTAACGCGTAAAAAAACATAAAACGACGAAATTTTTATTATTCTTTTTTATTAATATTCCCCGTCTATTTGAACGTTTTTCAACGATCTAAATGCTTAAAAGCTTATTTTAGCAAAACAGCACGTTTTGGGGGTTTTTATTCTGCTTTTTAACGCGTAAAAAAAACATAAAAACGACAAAAATTTTTATTATTCGTTTTTTTTTTTTTGCGCCCTTTTGAACGTTTTTAAACGATCTAAAATCTTAAAACTTTTCCCCCAAAACAGCACGTTTTGAGCTTTAACCTGCGTTTTAAGGGTAAAACAGCAAAAAAAAACGAGGGAATTTTTTTTTTATTCGTTTTTTTTAAATTATTCTTCTATTTGAACGATTTCAACGATCAAAAATGCTTCAAAATGCTTTTTTTTAGCAAAAACAGCACTTTTTGAGCTTTAATTTTCGTATTAACGCGTAAAACAGCAAAAAAACGACAAATTTTTATTATTTTTTTTATTAAATATTGCTCTTTTGAACGATTTCAACGACCCAAAAATGGGAAAATCTTATTTCACCCAAAACGGCACTTTTTTAAAGGCTTTTAATCTGGGGTTTTAACGCGCAAAAAAACATAAAAGGGAAAAATTTTTTTATTATTTTTTTTTATTAATATTGCTTCTTTTGAACGATTTCAACGTCAAAAAATGCTTGAAAATGCTTTTTTTTAAAAAACACCCGTTTGAGTTTTTAATCTGCTTTTTTTAACGCGTAAAAAAACAAAAAAACGACAAAAATTTTTATTATTCGTATTTTATTAATATTGCGTCTATTTGAACGGTTTCCGATCTAAAATGTTTTTAAAAATGTTTTTTAAGCAAAACGGCACATTATTGAGCTTTTAATCAGCTTTTTTAACGCGAAAAACCAAGCAAAAAAACGACAAATTTTTTATTTTTCCCGTTTTTTATTAATATTCGTCTTTTAAAACGATTTCAACGATCAAAAAAAGGGCAAAAAATGCTTTTTTTAAAAACAGCACTTTTGAGCTTTAATCTGCTTTTTAACGCGAAAAACAAAAAAAACGACGAAAATTATTCTTTTTTTATTAATATTGCGTCTATTTGAACGATTTCAACGACCCTAAAATGCTTGAAAATGCTTATTTTAGCAAAACAGCACGTTTTGAGTTTTTATTCTGCGTTTTAACGCGAAAAACAGCTTAAAACGACGGAAATTTTAATTCGTTTTTTTTTTTTTATTGCGTCTATTTGAACGTTTTCCCAACGTCTAAAAGGGCAAAAGATTTTAGAAAAAACAGCCTTTTTGAGTTTTTAACCGCTTTTAAAGCGTAAAAAACAAAAAAACGACAAATTTTTTTATTATTCGTTTTTATTAATTTTGGGCCCTATTTGAACGTTTCCCAACGATCTAAAATGCTTCAAAATGCTTTTTTTAGAAAAACACCCGTTTTGAGCTTTAATCTGCTATTAACGCGAAAAACAACATAAAAACGACGGAAAATTATTCTTTTTTTATTAATTTTTGCGTCTTTTGAACGTTTTCCCAACGTTTAAAATGCTTGAAAATTTTTTTGGGCAAAACAGCCTTTTTTAAAGGTTTTTAATCGCGTTTTTAACGCGCAAAACAGCAAAAAAACGACAAATTTTTTATTATTTGTTTTATTAATATTGCTTCTATTTGAACGATTTCAACGATCTAAAATGCTTGAAAATGCTTTTTTTACCCAAAACGGCACTTTTTGGGAGTTTTTAATCTGCGTTTTAAGGGTAAAACAGCAAAAAAACGAGGGCTTTTTATTATTCTTTTTTATTAATATTGCGTCTATTTGAACGATTTCAACGAAATGCGGGGGAAAATGCTTATTTTAGCAAAAACAGCATTTTGAGTTTTTAATCTGCGTTTTCGCGTAAAACGCATAAAAGGGAAAAAAAATTTTTTTATTATTCTTTTTTTATTAATATTCGTCTTTTGAACGATTTCAACGATCTAAAATGCTTGAAAATGCTTTTTTTAGCAAAACAGCACGTTTTGATTTTTAATCCAGCTTTTTAAACGCGAAAAAACCATAAAACGACGAAATTTTTATTATTCTTTTTTTATTAAAAATTGCGTCTATTTAACGATTTCAACGATCAAAAATGCTTGAAAAATGCTTTTTTTAGAAAAACAGCACTTTTTTGAGTTTTTAATCTCCCTTTTTAATGCGTAAAACACCCATAAAACGACGAATTTTTATTATTCTTTTTTTATTAATTTGCGTCTATTTGAAGGGTTTCAACGATCTAAAATGCGAAAATGTTTAACAGCAAAACAACGTTTTGACGCCCCTGCTTTTTTTAACGCGTAAAAAAACATAAAACGACAAATTTTTTTGATTATTTTTTTTTTTAAAAACTTCTTTTGAACGATTTAAACGATCTAAAATGCTTGAAAATGCTTTTTTTAGCAAAACACCCTTTTTGGGGGCTTTATTTCTTTTTTAACGCGTAAAAAAACAAAAACGACGAAATTTTTATTATTCGTTTTTATTAATATTGCTTCTTTTGAACGATTTCAACGTTTAAAATGCTTGAAAATGCTTTTTTTAGCAAAACAGCACGTTTTGACCCCAATCTGCTTTTTAACGCGAAAAACAGCATAAAACGACAATTTTTTTATTATTCTTTTTTATTAATATTCCCGGTCTTTTGAACGATTTAAACGATCTAAAATGCGAAAATGCTTATTTTAGAAAAACCCAACACGTTTTGGGGTTTTAAAATTGCTTTTTAACGCGTAAAACAGCAAAAAAACGACGGGTACGATTATTCGTTTTTATTAATTTTTTGCTTCTATTTGAACGATTTCAACGATCAAAAATGCTTGAAAATGCTTATTTTAGCAAAAAAAAGCACTTTTTTGGAGCTTTTATTCTGCGTTTAACGCGTAAAACAGCAAAAAAACGACAGAAATTTTTATTATTCTTTTTTTATTAATATTGCGTCTATTTGAGCGATTTCAACGACCCAAAAATGCTTGAAAATGCTTTTTCCCGGAAAAACGGCACGTTTTGAGCAACCCTGCGTTTTAACGCGTAAAACAGCATAAAACGACAAAAATTTTTATAATTCGTTTTTTTTTTGGCGTCGGGTTAAAAGGGGTTTCAACGTCTAAAAGGGCGAAAATGCTTATTTTAGCAAAACCCCGTTTTGAGCGTTAATCTGCGTTTAACGCGTAAAAACAGCAAAAAAAGGGCAATTTTTAATTATTCGTTATTTAAATATTGCTTCTTTGAACGTTTCAACGATCAAAATGCTTGAAAATGCTTATTTTAGAAAACAGCACTTTTTTTGAGCTTTTAATCTGCGTTTTAACGCGTAAAACAACAAAAAAACGACGAATTTTTATTATTCGTTTTTATTAATATTGCTTCTATTTGAACGTTTTCCGATCAAAAATTTGCGAAAATGCTTTTTTTAAAAAAACAGCACGTTTGAGCTTTATTCTGCTTTTTAACGCGTAAAACAAAAAAAAACGACGAAATTTTTATTATTCGTTTTTATTAATATTTCTTCTTTTTGGGGCGATTTCAACGATCTAAAATGCTTGAAAATGCTTATTTTAGCAAAACAGCACGTTTTGAGCTTTTAATCTGCGTTTTAACGTAAAACAGCATAAAAACGACGAAATTTTTATTATTCGTTTTTTATTTTTATTGCGTCTATTTGAACGATTTCAACGATCTAAAAATGCTTGAAAATGCTTATTTTAGCAAAACAGCACGTTTTGAGCTTAATCTGCATTTTAGCGCGTAAACAACATAAAACGACTGAATTTTTTATTATTCGTTTTTATTAATATTGCTTCCTATTTGAACGATTTCAACGATCGTCTTGAAAATACTTATTTTAGCAAAACAGCGCGTTTTGAGCTTTAATCTGCGTTTTAACGCGTAAAACAGCATAAAAACGACGAATTTTTTTTTATTATTCGTTTTTATTAATATTGCGTCTATTTGAACGATTTCCAACGATCTAAATGTAGAAAATGCTTATTTTAGCAAAACAACACGTTTTGGCGAGCTTTTAATCTGCGTTTTTAACGCGTAAAACAACATAAAACGACGAATTTTTGATTAATCGTTTTTATTAATATTGCTTCTATTTGAACGATGATTTCAGCGGCAGTCGAAATGCTTGAAAATGCTTATTTTTGTAGCAAAACAGCACGTTTGAGCTTTTATTCTGCGTTTTAACGCGTAAAACAGCATAAAACGCGACGAATTTTATTATTCGTTTTTATTAATATTGCGTCTGTTGAGCGATTTCAGCGATCTAAAATGGCAAGAAAATGCTTATTTTAGCAAAACGAAAGCACGTTTGAGCTTTAATCTGCGTTTTTAACGCGTAAAACAGCATAAAACGACGAAATTTTTATTATTTGTTTTTATTTTTATTTGCGTCCTGTTGAACGGTTCAACGATCTAAAATGCTTTAAAATACTTATTTTAGCAAAACGGCACGTTTTGAGCGTTGGCTCTGCGTTTTAACGCGTAAAACGCGCAAAACGGCGAATTTTTATTATTCGTTTTTATTAATATTACTTCCTGTTGAAGACGATTTCAACGATCTAAAATGTGAAAATACTTATTTTTGGCAAAACAGCACGGGCGGGCTTTAATCTGCGTTTTAACGCGTAAACAGCATACAAAACGTGGGGCCGCATTATTCGTTTTTATTAATATTGCTTCTATTTGAAAGGGCGATTTCAACGATCTAAATGCTTGAAAATGCTTATTTAGCAAAACAGCGCGTTTTTGAGCTTTTATTCTGCGTTTTAACGCGTAAAACAGCATAAAAACGACGAAATTTTTATTATTCGTTTTTATTTAATATTGCGTCTATTTGAGCGATTTCAACGATCTAAAAATGCTTAAAAAATGCTTATTTTAGAAAAAACAGCACGTTTTGAGTTTAACTGCGTTTTAACGCGAAAAACAGCAAAAAAACGACGAATTTTATTTTTTTCGTTTTTATTAATATTGCTTCTATTTGAACGTTTTCCCAACGATCAAAAAAATGCTTGAAAATGCTTTTTTTTTGGCAAAACAGCACGTTTTGAGTTTTTTTCCCCGCGTTTTAAGGAAAACAGCTTTTCACAAAATTTTTTAAATTTATTGTTTTTTTTTAAAATTTTTTTATTTTAAACGTTTTCCCAAACGATTTTAAAAATGCTTGAAAATGCTTATTTTAGCAAAACAGCACGTTTTGAGTTTTAATCTGCGTTTTATCGCGTAAAAAAAAACAAAAAACGACAAATTTTTTTTAATTATTCTTTTTTTATTAATATTGCGTCTATTTAAAACGTTTTCCCAACGATTTTAAAATTTTTGAAAATGCTTTTTTAGCAAAACAACACGTTTTGAGTTTTAATCTGCGTTTTAACGCGAAAAACAGCAAAAAAACGACAAATTTTTTTATTATTCGTTTTTTTAATTATTGTTTATTTGAACGATTTCAACGATCAAAAAATGCTTGGAAACGCTTTTTTTTTTTAGCAAAACAGCACGTTTTGAGTTTTATTCTGCTTTTAACGCGAAAAAACAGCATAAAAACGACAAAATTTTTTTTAATTCGTTTTTAAAAATTTGTTTCTATTTAAACGTTTTCCCCCCCGATTTTAAAAATGCTTGAAAATTTTTATTTAGCAAACAGCACGTTTTGAGCTTTAATCTGCGTTTTAACGCGAAAAACAGCATAAAAACGACAAAATTTTTTTATTTTTCCCTTTTTTTATTTTATTGCGTCTATTTGAACGATTTCAACGATCTAAAAATGCTTGAAAATGTTTTATTTTGAAAAAACAGCAGGGTTTTGAGCTTTAATCTGCATTTTAAGGGGCGAAAAAAAACAGCAAAAAAACGACGAATTTTTATTTTTTCGTTTTTTTTTAAATATTGCTTCTATTTGAAGGGGATTTCAAGGGATCTAAAATGTTTTTGAAAATGCTTTTTTTTAAAAGAAAAAGAGCACTTTTTTGAGTTTTATTCTGCGTTTTAACGCGAAAACAGCAAAAAAAAACGACGAAATTTTTATTATTCGTTTTTATTAATATTGTTTCATTTGAAGGGATTTCAACGATCTAAAATGCTTGAAAATTTTTTTTAAAACCCAAAACAGCACGTTTTGAGCTTTAATCTGCTTTTTAACGCGAAAAACGCATAAAAAACGACAAATTTTTTTATTATTCTTTTTTATTAATATTGCGTCTTTTTGAACGATTTAAACCCATCAAAAAATGTTTTGAAAATGCTTATTTTAGCAAAACAACACGTTTTGAGCTTTAACGGTTTTAACGCTTTCGGCATAAAACGACGAATTTTGATTAATCTTTTTTATTAATATTGCTTCTATTTGAACGATTTCAACGATCTAAAATGCTTGAAAATGCTTATTTTAGCAAAAAGCACTTTTTGAGCTTTATTCTGCGTTTTAACGCGTAAAACGCATAAAACGTGAGGGAAATTTTTTTTATTATTCTTTTTTATTAATATTGCGTCTATTTGAGCGATTTCAACGATCTAAAATGCTTGAAAATGTTTTTTTTAGAAAAAACAGCACGTTTTGAGCTTTAATCTGCGTTTTAACGCGTAAAACAGCAAAAAAACGACGAAATTTTTATTATTCGTTTTTTTTTTTATTGCGTCTTTTTTGAACGATTTCAAGATCTAAAATGCTTGAAAATCCCTTTATTTTAGCAAAAACCCAAGTTTTGAGGGGTTAATCTGCGTTTTAACGCGAAAAACAGCAAAAAAACGACGAATTTTTATTTTTCCCTTTTTTATTAATATTGCTTCTTTTTTTGAACGTTTTCCCAACGTTTAAAAAAAATGCTTGAAAAGGGCTTTTTTTTTTAGCAAAACAGCACGTTTTGAGTTTTTAATCTGCGTTTTAACGGGGTAAAAAAAGCAAAAAAAACGACGAATTTTTTATTATTCTTTTTTTATTAATATTGCTTCTATTTGAACGATTTCAACGATCAAAAAATGCTTAAAAAATGTTTTATTTTAGAAAAAAGCCCCGTTTTGAGCTTTATTCTGCTTTTTTTAACGCGTAAAACAGCAAAAAAAAGGGACGAAATTTTTATTATTCGTTTTTATTAATATTGCTTCATTTGAACGATTTCAACGATCTAAAATGTTGAAAATGTTTTTTTTAGCCAAACAGCACGTTTTGTTTTTTAATCGGGTTTAAAAAGCGAAAAACAGCAAAAAAAACGACAAAATTTTTTATTACCCCGTTTTTATTAATATTGCGTCTATTTGAACAATTTCAACGATCTAAAATGTTTTGAAGATGCTTTTTTTGCAAAAACAACATGTTTTGAGTTTTTAACTGCGTTTTAACGCGTAAAACAGCATAAAATGACAAATTTTTTTATTATTCGTTTTTATTAATATTGCCCTTTTTAAAAACGATTTTAAGGGATCTAAAATGCTTGAAAATGTTTTATTTTAGAAAAACAGCACGTTTTGAGCTTTAATCTGTTTTTTAACGCGAAAAACAGCATAAAAACGACAAATTTTTATTATTCGTTTTTATTAATATTATTTAAATTTGAAAGATTTCAACGATCAAAAAGGGCTTGAAAATGTTTTTTTTCGCAAAACAGCAGGGTTTTTGAGTTTAATCTCCGTTTTAACGCCAAAACAGCAAAAAAACGACGAATTTTTTATTATTCGTTTTTATTAATATTGCGTCTATTTGAACGATTTCAACGATCTAAAATGCTTGAAAATGCTTATTTTAGCAAACAGCACGTTTTGAGTTTTAATCTGCGTTTTAACGCGTAAAACAGCATAAAACGACGAATTTTTATTATTCGTTTTTTATCAATATTGCTTCTATTTGAACGATTTCAACGATCTAAAATGCTTGAAAATGCTTATTTTAGCAAAACAGCACGTTTTGAGTTTAATCTGCGTTTTAACGCGTAAAACAGCATAAAAAGACGAATTTTTATTATTCGTTTTTATTAATATTGCGTCTATTTGAACGATTTCAACGATCTAAAATGCTTGAAAATGCTTATTTTAGCAAAACAGCACGTTTTGAGCTTTAATCAGCGTTTTAACGCGTAAAACAACATAAAACAACGAAATTTTTATTATTCGTTTTATTAATATTGCTTCTATTTGAACGATTTCAACGATCTAAAATGCTTGAAAATGCTTATTTTAGCAAAACAGCACGTTTTGAGCTTTAATCTGCGTTTTAACGCGTAAAACAGCATAAAACGACGAAATTTTTATTATTCGTTTTTATTAATATTGCTTCTATTTGAACGATTTCAACGATCTAAAATGCTTGAAAATGCCTATTTTAGCAAAACAGCACGTTTTGAGCTTTATTCTGCGTTTTAACGCGTAAAACAGCATAAAAACGACGAATTTTTTATTCGTTTTTATTAAATGCTTCTATTGAACGATTTCAACGATCTAAAATGCTTGAAAATGCTTATTTTAAAGCAAAACAGCACGTTTTGAGCTTTAATCTGCGTTTTAACGCATAAAACACATAAAACGACGAATTTTTATTATTCGCTTTTTATTAATATTGCTTCATTTGAACGATTTCAACGATCAAAAATGCTTGAAAATGCTTATTTTAGCAAAACAGCACGTTTTGAGCTTTATTCTGCGTTTTAACGCGTAAAACAGCATAAAAACGACGAATTTTTATTATTCGTTTTTATTAATATTGCTTTCTATTTGAACGATTTCAACGATCTAAAATGCTTGAAAATGCTTATTTTAGCAAAACAGCACGTTTTGAGCTTTATTCTGCGTTTTAACGCGTAAAACAGCATAAAAACGACGAAATTTTTATTATTCGTTTTATTAATATTGCGTCTATTTGAGCGATTTCAACGATCTAAAATGCTTGAAAATGCTTATTTTTAGCAAAACAGCACGTTTTGAGCTTTAATCTGCGTTTTAACGCGTAAAACAGCATAAAACGACGAAATTTTATAATTCGTTTTTATTTTATTGCGTCTATTTGAACGATTTCAACGATCTAAAATGCTTGAAAATGCTTATTTTAGCAAAACAGCACGTTTTGAGCGTTAATCTGCGTTTTAACGCGTAAACAGCATAAAAACGACGAATTTTTATTATTCGTTTTTATTAATATTGCTTCATTTGAACGATTTCAACGATCTAAAAGCTTGAAAATGCTTATTTTAGCAAAACAGCACGTTTTGAGCTTTAATCTGCGTTTTAACGCGTAAAACAGCATAAAACGACGAATTTTTATATTCGTTTTTATTAATATTGCTTCTATTTGAACGATTTCAACGATCTAAAATGCTTGAAAATGCTTATTTTAGCAAAACAGTACGTTTTGAGCTTTATTCTGCGTTTTAACGCGTAAAACAGCATAAAACGACGAAATTTTTATTATTCGTTTTTATTAATATTGCTTCTATTTGAACGATTTCAACGATCTAAAATGCTTGAAAATGCTTATTTTAGCAAAACAGCACGTTTTGAGCTTTTGTCTGCATTTTAACGCGTAAAACAGCATAAAAACGACGAATTTTTATTATTCGTTTTTATTAATATTGCTTCTATTTGAACGATTTCAACGATCTAAAATGCTTGAAAATGCTTTATTTTAGCAAAAGAGCACGTTTGAGCTTTTATTCTGCGTTTTAACGCGTAAAACAGCATAAAACGACGAAATTTTATTATTCGTTTTATTAATATTGCTTCTATTTGAACGATTTCAACGATCTAAAATGCTTGAAAATGCTTATTTTAGCAAAACAGCACGTTTTGAGCTTTAATCTGCGTTTTAACGCGTAAACAGCATAAAACGACAGATTTTTATTATTTCGTTTTATTAATATTGCGTCTATTTGAACGTTTCAACGATCTAAAATGCTTCAAAATCTTATTTTAGCAAAACAACACGTTTTGAGCTTTAATCCTCGCGTTTTAACGCGTAAAACGAAAAACATAAAACGACAGATTTTTGATTAATCGTTTTTTTATTAATGTGCTTCTATTTGAAGACGATTTCAACGATCTAAAATATACTTGAAAATGCTTATTTTAGCAAAACAGCACGTTTTGAGCTTTATTCCTGCGTTTTTAACTTGCTGTAAAACAACATAAAACGACCAAAGAATTTTATTATTCGTTTTTATTAATGTGCGTATATTTGAGCGTTCAACGATCAAATGCTTGAAAATCTTATTTTAGCAAAACAGCACGTTTGAGCTTTAATCTGCGTTTTAACGCGTAAAAACAACAAAACGGCAAAATTTTATTATTCGTTTTTTATTTTTATTACGTCTATTTGAACGATTTCAACGATCTAAAATGCTTGAAAAATACTTGTTTTGCCGAAACAACACGTTTGAGCGTTAATCTGCGTTTTAACGCGTAAAACAGCATAAAACGACTGAATTTTTATTATTCGTTTTTATTAATATTGCTTCTATTTGAACGATTTCAACGATCTAAAAATGTGAAATGCTTATTTGCCTTAAAACAAGCACGTTTTGAGCTTTAATCTGCGTTTTAACGCGTAAAACAGCATAAAACGGCAAGATTTTTATTATTCGTTTTTATTAATATTGCTTCTATTTGAACGATTTCAACGATCCGTGGCAGAAAATGCTTATTTTTAGCAAAACAGCACGTTTTGAGCTTTTATTCTGCGTTTAACGCGTAAAACAGCATAAAACGACAGAAATTTTTATTATTCGTTTTATTAATATTGCTTCTATTTAGACGATTTCAACGATCTAAAATGCTTGAAAATGCTTATTTTAGCAAAACAGCACGTTTGAGCTTTTAAACTGCGTTTTAACGCATAAAACAGCATAAAAACGACGAATTTTTTATTATTCGTTATTTATTAATATTGCTTCTATTTGAACGTTTAACGATCAAAATGCTTGAAAATGCTTATTTTAGCAAAGCGGCGTTTTGAGCTTTATTCTGCCGTTTTAACGCGTAAAACGACATAAAACTTGACAGATTTTGATTATTCGTTTTTATTAATATTGCTTCTATTTGAACGATTTCAACGATCCTAAAATAGCGGTACTTATTTTAGCAAAACAGCACGTTTTGAGCTTTATTCTGCGTTTTAACTTGCGGCAACATAAAAACGGCAGAAATTTTTATTATTCGTTTTTTTAGTAATATTGCGTCTATTTGAGCGATTTCAGCGATCTAAAATGCTTGAAAATGCTTATTTTAGCAAAACAGCGTTTGAGCTTTAATCTGCGTTTTAACGCGTAAAACAGCATAAAATGACGAATTTTTATTATTGGTTTTTATTAATATTGCTTCTATTTGAACGAGATTTCAACGATCTAAAATGCTTGAAAATGCTTATTTTGTAAAACAGCACGTTTTGGGCTGTACTCTGCGTTTTAACGCGTAAAACAGCATACAAAAACGACGAATTTTTTATTATTCGTTTTTATTAATGTGCTTCTATTTGAACGTTTCAACGATCTTAAATGCTTGAAAATGCTTGTACAGCAAAACAGCACGTTTGAGCTTTAATCTGCGTTTAACGCGTAAAGCAACATAAAAACGACTAATTTTTATTATTCGTTTTTTATTAATATTGCTTCAATTTGAACGATTTCAACGATCTAAAATGCTTGAAAAATGCTTGTTTTAGCAAAACAGCACGATTTTGAGCTTTATTCTGCGTTTTAACGCGTAAAACAGCATAAAACGACAGAATTTTATTATTCGTTTTATATTAATATTGCGTCCCTATTTGAACGATTTCAACGATCTAAAATGCTTGAAAATGCTTATTTAGCAAAAGACAGCGTTTTGAGCTTTAATCTGCGTTTTTAACGCGTAAAACAACATAAAAATGACGAATTTTTATTATTCGTTTTTTTATTAATATTGCTTCTATTTAAACGATTTCCAACGATCTAAAATGCTTGAAAATGCTTATTTTAGTAAAACGGCATTTGAGCTTTAATCTGCGTTTTAACGCGTAAAACAGCATAAAACGGCAAATTTTTATTATTCGTTTTTATTTAATAATGCTTCTATTTGAAAGATTTCAACGATCTAAAATGCTTAGAGAAAATGCTTATTTTGCAAAACGGCACGTTTTGAGCTTTAATCTGCGTTTTAACGCGTAAAACAGCATAAAAACGACGAGGGTACATTATTCGTTTTTATTAATATTGCGCGTCTATTTGAACGATTTCAACGATCTAAATTAAGAAAATGCTTATTTTAGCAAAACAGCACGTTTGAGCTTTTAATCTGCGTTTTAACGGCAACCAGCATAAAAACGACGAATTTTTATTATTCGTTTTTATTAAAATATTGCACCGTCCTATTTGAACGGTGATTTCAACGATCTAAAATGCTTGAAAATGCTTATTTTAGCAAAACAGCACGTTTTGAGCTTTATTCTGCGTTTTGCGCGTAAACAGCATAAAACGACGGAATTTTATTATTCGTTTTTATTTTTTATTGCGTCTATTTGAACGATTTCAACGATCTAAAATGCTTGAAAAAGCTTATTTTAGCAAAAACAGCACGTTTGAGCTTTTAATCTGCGTTTTAACGCGTAAACCTTATAAAGCGATCGATTTTTTATTATTCGTTTTTTATTAATATTGCTTCTATTTGAACGATTTCAACGATTTAAATGGCAGAAATACTTATTTTTAGCAAAACAGCACACGTTTTGAGCTTTAATCTGCGTTTTGGCGCGTAAAACAGCATAAAACGGCAAATTTTATTATTCATTTTTATTAATATTCACGTCTATTTGAACTATTTCAACGATCTAAAATGCTTGAAGATGCTTATTTTAGCAAAACAACACGTTTTGAGGCTTTTAATCCTGCGTTTTAACGCGTAAAACAGCATAAAATGACAATTTTTATTATTCGTTTTTTATTAATGTGCTTCTATTTAAACGATTTAACGATCTAAAATGCTTGAAAATGCTTATTTTAGCAAAACAGCACGTTTTGAGCTTTAATCTGCGTTTAACGTAAAACAGCTTATAAAAACGACAGAAATTTTATTATTCGTTTTTTATTAATATTACTTCTATTTGAAAGATTTCAACGTCTAAAATGCTTGAAAATGCTTATTTTAGCAAAACAGCACGTATTGAGCTTTAATCTACGTTTTAACGCCTAAAACAGCATAAAACGACGAATTTTATTATTCGTTTTTATTAATATTGCGTCTGTTGAACGATTTCAACGATCTAAAATGCTTGAAAAGTAACTTATTTTATAAAACAGCACATTTTGAGCTTTAATCAGCGTTTTAACGCGTAAAACAGCAGAAAAACGACGAAATTTTAATTATTCGGGTTTTCTTAATATTGCGATCTATTTGAACGATTTCAACGATAAAGATGGCGAAATTTAGCACATTTTGGCGAGCGGCACGTTTTGGGCTTTGAAATGCGTTTGGCGTAAAGGCAAGCATAAAACGTGATTTTTGTTGTTCGAACATTGTATTGCCGTCTATTTGAACGTTTCCGGCGTCTAAAAATGCTTGAAAAGTAACTTATTTTATGCAAAACAGCACGTTTTGAGCTTTAATCTGCGTTTTAACGCGTAAAGGCAGCATAAAACGACCTTGAAATTTTTAATATTTGTTTTTATTAATATTGCTTCTATTTGAACGATTTCAACGATCTAAAATGCTTGAAATGCTTATTTTGGCGAAACAGCACGTTTGAGCGCAATCACGTTTTAACGCGTAAAACAGCATAAAACGACGAATTTTTGTATTCGTTTTTATTAATATTGCGTCTATTTGAACGATTTCAACGATCTAAAATGCTTGAAATACTTTATTTTAGCAAAACAGCACGTTTTGAGTTTTAATCTGCGTTTAACGCGTAAAACAGCATAAAACGACGAATTTTTATTATTATTCGTTTTTATCAATGTGCTTCTATTTGAAAGACGATTTCAACGATCTAAAATGCTTGAGAAAATGCTTATTTTAGCAAAACCCAGCACGTTTTGAGGCTTTAATCTGCGTTTTTAACGCGTAAACAACATAAAACGACAGACTTTTATTATTCGTTTTTTATTAATGTGCGTCTATTTGAACATTTCAACGATCTAAAGATGTAGAAAATGCTTATTTTAGCAAAACAGCACGTTTTGAGCTTTAATCCTGCGTTTAACGCGTAAAACAGCATAAAAACGGCAAGAGAATTTTTATTATTCGTTTTATTAATATTGCTTCTATTTGAACGATTTCAACGATCCTAGAATGCTTGAAAATGCTTGACCCATAGCAAAACAGCGCGTTTTGTACTTTAATCTACGTTTTAACGCGTAAAACAGCATAAAACGACGATTTTTATTATTCGTTTTTATTAATGTGCGTCTATTTGAACGATTTCAACGATCTAAAATGCTTAAGAAAATGCTTATTTTAATAAAACAACACGTTTTGAACTTTAATCCAGCAGATTTTTAACGCGTAAAACAACATAAAACAGAAATTTTATTATTCGTTTTATTAATGTTAAAATATTTATTTGAACATTTCAACGATCTAAAATGCTTGAAAATGCTATTTTAGCAAAACAGCGCATTTTGAGCTTCGTCTGCGTTTTAACGCGTAAACAGCATAAAACGACAGAAATTTTATTATTCGTTTTTTATTTTTAGTACGTCTATTTAGCGCCGAACGATTTCAGCGATCTAAAATGCTTGAAAATGCTTATTTTAGCAAAACAGCACGTTTTGAGCTTTAATCTGCGTTTAACGCGCGTAAAACAGCGCATAAAACGACGGGTTTTATTATTCGTTTTTATTAATATTA
This sequence comes from Dalotia coriaria, assembly GCF_025399875.1. NCBI lineage: Eukaryota > Metazoa > Arthropoda > Insecta > Coleoptera > Staphylinidae > Dalotia > Dalotia coriaria. The sequence continues at coordinate 2,803 of NW_027047040.1, read as the reverse complement.
CGCTGTTGAACGATTTCAACGATCTAAAATGCTTGAAAATGCTTATTTTAGCAAAACAGCACACGTTTTGAGCTATTCGCAACACGTTTTAACGCGTAAAACAGCGCTTTATAAAACGACGAAATTTTATTATTTCGTTTTATTAATATTGCTTCTATTTGAACGATTTCCAACGATCTAAAATGCTTGAAAATGCTTATTTTAGCAAAACAGCACGTTTTGAGCTTTAATCTGCGTTTTAACGCGTGCCAAAACAGCATAAAACGACGAATTTTATAATTCGTTTTATTTTTATTGCGTCTATTTGAACGATTTCAACGTCTAAAATGCTTGAAAATGCTTATTTTAGCAAAACAGCACGTTTTGAGCGTTAATCTGCGTTTTAACGCGTAAAACAGCATAAAAGCGACGAATTTTTATTATTCGTTTTTATTATGTGCTTCTATTTGAACGATTTCAGCGATCGTCGCGAAATGCTTATTTAGCAAAACAGCGTTTGAGGAAAAGCTTTAATCTGCGTTTAACGCGTAAAACAACATAAAAACGACGAATTTTTATTATTCGTTTTTTTATTAATATTGCGTCTATTTGAACGATTTCAGCGATCTAAAATGCGCGAAAGTAACTTTATTTTAGCAAAACAACACGTTTTTGAGCTTTAATCTGCACGTTTTAACGCGTAAAACAGCATAAAACGACGGGTACACATTATTCGTTTTATTAATATTGCGTCTATTTGAACGATTTCAACGATCTAAAATGCCCGAAAGAAATGCTTATTTTTAGCAAAACAACACGTTTTGAGCTTTGTCTGCGTTTAACGCGTAAAAACAGCATAAAAACGACAGATTTGCGGTATTGTTTTATTAATGGCAGCTTCTATTTGAACAGGAACAACGATCTAAAATGCTTGGAAATGCTTATTTTAGCAAAACAGCACGTTTTGAGCTTTATTCTGCGTTTTAACGCGTAAAACAGCATAAAAACGACGAAATTTTTATTATTCGTTTTTATTAATATTGCTTCTATTTAAACGATTTCAACGATCATTAGCGAAAATGCTTATTTTAGCAAAACAGCACGTTTTGAGCTTTAATCTGCGTTTTAACGCGTAAAACAACGCGCAAAACGACGAATTTACGCATTACGTTTTTATTAATATTGCGTCTATTTGAACGATTTCAACGATCTAAATGCTTGAAATGCTTATTTTATACGAAACGGCACGTTTTAACTTTTTAAAAAAAAAAAAAAAAATTTTTTTCTTTAATTTTTTTTTTAAAAAAAAAAAAAAATTTTTTTTTTTTTTTTTTTTTTTTTTGGGGAAAAAATTTTTCCAAAAAAAAAACAAAAAATTTTTTTGGGAAAAATTTTTTTAAAAAAAATTTTAAAAACTTTTTTAAAATTTTTTTTTTTTTAAAAAATTTTTTAAATTTTAAAAATTTTTTTAAAATTTAAAAAAAAAAATTTTTTTTTTTTTTAAAAAAGGGAAAAAAAAAAAATTTTTTTAAAATTTTTTTTTAAAAAAATTTTTTTAAAAAAAGCAAAAGGAAAAAACCCCCTTTTTTTTTTTTTTTTTTTAAAAAAAAAAAAATTTTTTTAAATTTTTTGGTTTTTTTTTTTAAAAAAATTTTTTCCCCAAAAAAAAAAAAAAAAACCCTTTTTTTTTTTTGGAAAAAAAAAAAAAAATTTTTTTTTTTTTTTTTAAAAAAATTTTTTTTTTGGTTTTAAATTAAAAAAAAAAAATTTTTTTTAAAAGGTTTTTTTTTTTTTTTTTTTTCCCCCCCCCCAAAAAAAAAACCAAAATTTTTTTTTTTTTAAAAAATTTTTTTTTTAAAAAGGTTTTAAAGAAAAAAAAAAAATTTTTTTAAAAAAATTTTTTTTTTTTTTTTTTAAAAAACCAAAAAAAAAATTTTTTTCCCCTTTTTTTTTTTAAATTTTTTCCGAAAAAAAAAAAAAAAATTTTTTTAAAAAATTTTTTTTTTTGGGGCCCAAAAAAAAAAAAATTTTTGAAAAAAATTTTTTTATTTTTTAAACCCAAAAAAAAAAAAAAAAAATTTTTTTTTTCCCCAATTTTTTTGGAAAAAAAAAAAGGTTTTTTTTTTTTTTTTAAAAAATTTTTTTTAAAAACCCCCAAAAAAAAAAAAAAAAAACCCTTTTTTTTTTTTTTAAGGGGAAAAACCCTTAAAAAAAAAAATTTTTTTTGAAAAATTTTTTTAAATTTTTAAACCAAAAAAAAAAAAAAATTTTTTTTTTTTTTTTTTAAAAAATTTTTTAAAAACCCCCAAAAATTTTTTTTTTTTTAAAAATTTTTTTATTTTTTTTTTTTTTAAAAAAACCAAAAAAAAATTTTTTTTTTTTTAAAATTTTTTTTAAGGAAAAACCAAAAACAAAAAAAAAATTTTTTTTTAAAAATTTTTTTGGTTTTTTTTTAAAAACCAAAAAAAAAAAAATTTTTTTTTTTCTTTTTTAAATTTAAAAACCAAAAAAAAAATTTTTTTTTTTTTAAAAAATTTGGGTTTTTTTTGGGTTTTCAAAAAAAAAAGGAAAAATTTTTTTTTGAAAAAATTTTTTTATTTAAAAAAAAAACCAAAAAAAAAAAATTTTTTTTTTATTTTTTTAAAAAAAAAAAAAATTTTAAAATTTTTTTTTTTAAAAAACCTTTTGTTTTTTTTTCCCCTTTTTCCGCAAAAAAAAAAGGTTTTGGTTTTTTTTTTAAAAATTTTCCTTTAAAAAAAATTTTTTTTTGGGTTTTTTTTTGGGGAAAAAACCCAAATTTTTTTTTTTAAAAAAAAATTTTTTT
>NW_027047039.1:0-17934 GCF_025399875.1 Dalotia coriaria | reverse complement strand
CCCCTTTTTTTTAAAAAGTTTTTCAAAAGGTGCTGTTTTGCCTAAAAAAAAAAAGAAAAAAAATTTCCATTTTTTAGGAAAATCCCTTTGGGGAAAATTTTTTTCAAAAAGACGCAAACCAAAAAAATAAAAAAACGAAAAATTTAAACCCGCCTTTTTTGCTGTTTACGCGTTAAAGGGCGGTTTAAAACCCCAAAAAACGGCTGTTTTGCTAAAAAAACATTTTCAAGCTTTTTTAGATCGTTGAAACGTTCAAATAGCCCGGAATATTAAAAAAAAACGAATAAAAAAAATTTCGTCGTTTTTGTTTTAGGGTTAAAAAACGTGGTTTAAAAACCCTCAAAATGTGCGGGTTTTGTTTAAAAAAAGCATTTTAAAGCATTTTAGATCGTTGAAATCGTTCAAATAAAAGCAATATTAAAAAAAAACGAAAAAAAAAAAATTCCCGTCGTTTTATGTTGTTTACGGTTCCCAGATTAAAGCCCCCCAAAACGTGCTTTTTTCTGCTAAAAAAAAGCATTTTCAAGCATTTTAGATCGTTAAATCTTTTAAATAAAAGGGAATTTAAAAAAAACGAAAAAAAAAAAAATTCGTCTTTTTATTGTTTTACGCGTTAAAACGCAGATTAAAAGCTCAAAGGGCTTTTTTGCTAAAAAGCTTTTTTTCAAGCTTTTTTAGACGGAAATCTTTTAAATGGGAAAAATTTAATAAAAAACGAATAAAAAAAAATTTCCCGTCTTTTTATGTTGTTTTAGGGTTAAAACGCGTTTAAAAAGCTCAAAACGTGCTGTTTTGCAAAAATAAGCATTTTCAAGCTTTTTTAGATCGTTAAAATGTTCAAATAAAAGCAATATTAAAAAAAACCGAAAAAAAATTTCCCGTCGTTTTATGCTTTTTTACGGGGTTAAAAACGCGTTTAAAAACCCTCAAAACGTGCTGTTTTGCTAAAAAAAGCATTTTCAAGCTTTTTAGATCGTTGAAATCTTTCCCAAATAGGGGGAATATTAAAAAAAACGAAAAAAAAAAATTTTCCCGCTTTTATGCTTTTTTACGCTTTAAAAACGCAGATTAAAGCTAAAAACGCTGTTTTGCTAAAAAAAGCATTTTCAAGCTTTTTGTATCGTTGAAATCGTTCAAATAGAAGCAATATTAAAAAAAAACGAAAAATAAAAATTCGTCTTTTTATGTTTTTTTAGGGTTAAAACGCGTTTAAAAACCCTAAAAACGTCCCCTTTTTTGCTAAAATAAGCTTTTTTCCAAGCTTTTTAGATCGTTGAAATCTTTTAAATAGAACCCTTATTAAAAAAAAACGAATCCGTGCCCGTCTTTTTATGTTTTTTTTACGCTTTAAAAAACGGATTAAAAGCTAAAAAACGTGTTGTTTTGCTAAAAAAAAGCATTTTCAAGCATTTTAGATCGTTAAAACCGTTCAAATAAAAGCAATATTAAAAAAAAAGAATAAAAAAATTTCGTCGTTTTATGCTGTTTTACGCTTTAAAAAACGCAAAAAAGGCCCAAACGTCCCTTTTTTGTTAAAAAAAAGCTTTTTCAAGCATTTTAGATCGGGGAAATCGTTAAAAGCCAAAATTTAAAAAAAACGAATAAAAAAATTCGTCGTTTTATGTTGTTTACGCGTTAAAACGCGTTTAAAAAGCCTTAAACGTGCGGGTTTTCCCAAAATACGCATTTTCGCAAGGATCGTTTAAAACCGTTCAAAAGCCAAATTAAAAAAAAAGGGAAAAATTTAAACCCGTCGTTTTATGGTTTTTTTACGCGTTAAAACGCAGTTTAAAAACCCTCAAAGGTTTTGCTAAAAAAAGCTTTTTCAAGCTTTTTGGGATCGTTGAAATCTTTTAAATAGAAGCAAATTAATAAAACAATAAAAAAACCCCGTCTTTTTAGTTGTTTTACGTTAAAACGCAGTTTAAAAAGCTAAAAACGTGCTTTTTTTGCTAAAATAAGTTTTTTCAAGCTTTTTAGATCGTTAAAATTTTTAAATAGAAGCAATTAATAAAAACGAATAAAAAAAAATTCGTCTTTTTATGTTGTTTGGCTTTAAAAACGCAGATTAAAGTTCAAAACGTGCTGTTTTCAAATAAGCTTTTTTCAAGCATTTTAGATCGCAAAAAATCGTTCAAAAAAAAGCAATATTAATAAAAAACGAATAAAAATTTTTCGTCTTTTTTAAGCTGTTTTACGCTTTAAAAACGCAGATTAAAGCTCAAAACGTGTTTTGCTAAAATAAGCATTTTCAAGCATTTTAGATCGTTGAAATCGCCCAAATAGACGCAATATTAATAAAACAATAAAAAAAAATTTCGTCTTTTTTTTTAAAAGGTTTTAAAAGGGCTTTTTTAAAAACCGAAAGATTAAAGCTCCAAAAAAAACGTGCTGTTTTTGCTAAAAATAAAAGAAAATTTTCCCCATTTTAGATCGGAAATCTTTTTCAAATAGACGCAATAAAAATAAATAACGAATAATAAAATTTGTCGTTTTATGTTTTTTTACCGCGAAAACGAAATAAAGCTCAAAACGGCTGTTTTTGCTAAAAAAAAGCTTTTTCAAGCATTTTCAAGTTTTTACCGTTAAAACCGTTCAAATAGACGAAATTAAAAAAAAAACGAATAAAAAAAAATTTTGTCGTTTTATGCTGTTTTACGCGTTAAAACGCAGTTTAAAACTAAAAACGTGCTGTTTTGCTAAAAAAACATTTTAAACATTTTAGATCGTTAAAATGTTCAAATAGAAGAATTATTAAAAAAAAACGAATAATTTCTTCGTTTTATGTTGTTTTACGCGTTAAAACGCGGGATTAAAAGCTAAAAAAGGGCTGTTTTGCTAAAAAAAGGGTTTTCCAACTTTTTAGATCGTTGAAATCGTTCAACGGGAAGCAATATTAAAAAAAAACGAATAAAAAAAATTTCCCGTTTTTTTTATGTTGTTTTACGCTTTAAAAAAACGCGGGTTTTTCCCCTAAAAAGGGCTGTTTTGCTAAAAAAAAAGCATTTTCGGCATTTTAGATCGTTGAAATCGTTAAATAGACGCAATATTAATAAAAACGAAAAATTTAAAAAATTCGTCGTTTTTATGCTTTTTTTACGCTTTAAAAACGAGATTAAAGCACAAACGTGCTGTTTTGCAAAAATAAGCTTTTTCGCATTTAGTTTGGGAAACGTTCAAATAGAAGCAATATTAATGTTAATAAAAATTTTGTCGTTTTTATGCTGTTTTTACGCTTTAAAAAACGCAGATTAAAGCCCCAAAAACGTGGGTTTTGTTAAAACAAGCATTTTAAAGCTTTTTGACGTTGAAATCGTTCAAAAGACGCAATATTAAAAAAAAAACGAATAATCAAAAATTGTCTTTTTTAAAAGCTGTTTTACGCGTTAAAACGCAGATTAAAGCTAAAAACGTGCTTTTTTAAAAAAATAAGCATTTTCAAGCATTTTAGATCGTTGAAATCGTTCAAATAGGCAATTTTGGGATAAAAAAAATAAAAAAAAAAATTCGTCGTTTTTATGCTTTTTTACGCTTTAAAAAACGCAGATTAAAAACTCAAAACGTCCCGTTTTGCTAAAATAAGCATTTTCAAGCTTTTTAGATCGTTGAAATCGTTCAAATAGACCCCAATATTAATAAAAAACAAAATAAAAAAAAAATTCGTCTTTTTTATGTTGTTTTCCGCTTTTAAACGCAGATTAAATTTTCCCAAACGCGTTTTTCAAAATGGGCATTTTAAAGCGTTTTAGATCGTTGAAATCGTTCAAATAGACGCAATATTAATAAAAAAAAAAAAAAAATTCGTCTTTTTTATGCTTTTTTACGCTTAAAACGCAGAAAAAGCTCAAAACGTTGTTTTGCAAAAAATAAGCATTTTCAAGCTTTTTTAGATCGTTGAAATCGTTCAAATAGAGGGAAATTTTTAAAAAAAAAACGAAAAATTTAAAAATTTTCCCCGTCGTTTTGCCTTTTTTACGCTTTAAAAACGCTGTTTAAAAAGCCCCAAAACGCTGTTTTGCTAAAATAAGTTTTTTTCAAGCTTTTTAGATCGTTAAAACCGTTCAAATAGACGTTATTAAAAAAAAAACGAATAAAAAAAAAATTCGTCGTTTTTATGCTGTTTTGGGCGTTAAACGTAGTTTAAAAAGCTCAAAACGTGCGGGGTTTTGCTAAAATAAGCATTTTCAAGCATTTTGGGATCGTTGAAATTTTTAAAAGAAGAATATTAATAAAAAACGAATAATAAAAATTTCGTCGTTTTATGCTGTTTTAGGGTTAAAACGCAGATTGGGTAAAACGTGCTTTTTTTCCCAAAAAGCATTTTCAAGCATTTTGGACCCCAAAATCGTTTAAATAGTAGAAAATTTTAATAAAAACGAAAAAAAAAAAAGTCTTTTTTATGCTTTTTTAAAGGGTTAAAAGCCGAAAAACGTGCTGTTTTGCTAAAATAAGCATTTTCAAGCATTTTAGATCGTTGAAATCGTTCAAATAGACGCAATATTAATAAAAACGAATAATAAAAATTTGTCGTTTTTATGCTGTTTACGCGTTAAAACGCAGATTAAAGCTCAAAACGTGCTGTTTTGCTAAAATAAGCATTTTCAAGATTTTAAATCGTTGAAATCGTTCAAATAGAGCAATATTAATAAAAACGAATAATAAAAATTCGTCGTTTTATGCTGTTTTACGCGTTAAAACGCAGATTAAAGCTCAAAACGTGCTGTTTTGCTAAAATAAGCATTTTCAAGCATTTTAGATCGTTGAAATCGTTCAAAAGAGCAATATTAATAAAAACGAATAATAAAAATTTCGTCGTTTTTATGTGTTTTACGCGTTAAAACGCAGATAAAGCTCAAAACGTGCTGTTTTGCTAAAATAAGCATTTTCAAGCATTTTAGATCGTTGAAATCGTTAAATGAAGCAATATTAATAAAAACGAATAATAAAAATTCGTCATTTTATGCTGTTTTACGCGTTAAAACGCAGATTAAAGCTCAAAACGTGCTGTTTTGCTAAAATAAGCATTTTCAAGCATTTTAGATCGTTGAAATGGTTTTAAATAGAGAGCAATATTAAAAAAACGAATAGCCAAAAATTCGTCATTTTATGCTGTTTTACGCGTTAAACGCAGATTAAAGCTCAAAAACGTGCTGTTTTGCTAAAATAAGCATTTTCAAGCATTTTAGATCGTTGAAATCGTTCAAAATAGGGCGCAATATTGTAAAACGAATAATAGAAATTTCGTCGTTTTATGCTGTTTTACGTTAAAACGCAGATTAAACTCAAAACGTGCTGTTTTGCTAAAATAAGCATTTTCAAGCATTTTAGATCACGTTGAAATCGTTTCAAGTAGAGCAATATTAATAAAAGAACGAATAATAAAAAATTCGTCGTTTTTATGCTGTTTTACGCGTTAAAACGCGGGTAAACGCAAAACGTGCTGTTTTCGTCGCTTGTTGCAAAATTTTTAGATCGATTTGAAATCGTTCAAAATAGACGCAATATTAATAAAAACGAATAATAAAAATTTCGTCGTTTTATGCTGTTTACGCGTTAAAACGCAGATTAAACTCAAAACGTGCCGTTTTGCTAAAATAAGCATTTTCAAGCATTTTAGATCGTTGAAATCGTTTCAAATAGAGAAGCAATATTAATAAAAAGCGGAATAATAAAATTTCGTCGTTTTTTATGCTGTTTTACGCGTTAAAGCCGCAGATTAAGCTGAAACGAGCTGTTTTGCTAAAATAAGCATTTTCAAGCATTTTAGATAGTTTGAAATCGTTTAAATAGAAGCAATATTAATAAAAAACGAATAATAAAATTCGTCATTTTTTATGCTGTTTTACTTGCGTTAAAACGCAGATTAAAGCTCAAAACGTGCTGTTTTGCTAAAATAAACATTTTCAAGCATTTTAGATCCCGTTGAAATCGTTCAAATAGACGCAATATTAATATAAAACGAATAATAAAAATTTCGTCGTTTTTATGCTGTTTTACGCGTTAGAAACGCAGAATAAAGCTCAAAACGTGCTGTTTTGCTAAAATAGCATTTTCAAGCGTTTAGATCGTTGAAATCGTTCAAATTAGGCAATATTAATAAAAACGAATAATAAAAATTCGTCGTTTTTTATGCTGTTTTACGCGTTAAAACGCAGATTAAAACTCAAACGTGCTGTTTTGCTAAAATAAGCATTTTCAAGCATTTTAGATCGTTGGGAAATCGGGCAAATAGAAGCAATATTAATAAAAACGAATAATAAAAGAACCGTCGTTTTTATGCTGTTTTACGCGTTAAAAACGCAGATTAAAGCTAAAACATGCTGTTTTGCTAAAATAAGCATTTTTCAAGCATTTTTAGATCACGTTGAAATGGTTTAAACGAAACCAATATTAATAAAAACGAATAATAAAAAATTCGTCATTTTTATGCTGTTTACGCGTTAAAACGCAGATTAGAAGCTCAAAACGTGCTGTTTTGCACAAAATAAGCATTTTCAGCTACATTTAGATCGTTGAAATCGTTCGGAAATAGACGCAATATTAATAAAGCAGATAATAAAGAATTTCATTCGTTTTATGCTGTTTTACGCGCGTTAAAACGCAGATTAAAGCTCAAAACGTGCTGTTTTGCTACAAAATAAGCATTTCAAAGCATTTAGATCGTTGAGTCGTTCAAATAGAAACTAATAATAAAAAACGAATAATAAAAAGATTAAGTAGATTTTATGCTGTTTACGCGTTAAAACGCAGATTAAAGCTCAAAACGATGCTGTTTTGCTAAAATAAGCATTTTTCGAAGAAGCATTTTAGACCCGTTGAAATCGTTCAAATAGACGCAATAAAATAAAAACGAATAATAAAATTTCGTCTTTTTTTGTTTTGCTTTAAAACCAGAATAAAGCTAAAAACGTGCTGTTTTCTAAAATAAGCTTTTCAAGCTTTTTTAGATCGTTGAATTCGTTCAAATAGCCAATAATAAAAAAAACGAAAATAAAAATTTCGTCTTTTTTATGCTTTTTTAAAGCGTTAAAACGCAGTTAAAAACTCAAATCGTCTGTTTTGCTAAAAAAAGCATTTTCAAGCATTTTAGACCCCGTTGAAACCCGTTCAAATAGACGCAATATTAATAAAAACGAATAAAAAAAAATTCGTCTTTTTTTATGCTGTTTTACGCGTTAAACGCAGTTAAACTCAAATGTGCTTTTTTGCTAAAATAAGTTTTTGCTTTTTTAGATCGTTGAAATCGTTCAAATAGAAATATTAAAAAAAACGAATAAAAAAAATTCGTCTTTTTTTATCTTTTTCCTTTAAAAACGCGTTTAAAAACTAAAAACGGCGTTTTTGAAAAATAACTTTTCAAGCGTTTTGATCGTTGAAATCGTTCAAAAAGACGCAAAAAATAAAAACGAATAATAAAAATTTCTCGTTTTATGCTTTTTTTCGTTAAAACGCGGGAAAAAAACCAAAACGTTTTTTTCAAAATAAGCATTTTCAAGCATTTTAGATCGTTGAAATCGTTCAAATAGGCTATTAATAAAACGAATAATAAAATATTCGTCTTTTTTTATGCTTTTTACGCGTTAAAACGCAATTAAACTCAAAACGTGCTTTTTTTAAAAAAAGCATTTTCAAGCATTTTAGATGTTGAAATCGTTCAAATAGAAGCAATATTAAAAAAAAACGAATAAAAAATTTCTCTTTTTATGCTGTTTTATTTAAAAACGCAGAATAAAGCTCAAAACGTGCTGTTTTGCTAAAATAAGCATTTTCAAGTTTTTAGATCGTTGAAATCGTTTAAATGGCAATATTAATAAAACAAATAATAAAAATTCGTCATTTTTTGCTGTTTTGCGCGTTAAAACGCAGATTAAACCAAAACTGCTGTTTTGCTAAAATAAGCATTTTCGCATTTTAGATCGTTGAAATCGTTCAAATAGACGCAATTTTAAATAAAAACGAATAATAAAAATTTCGTCGTTTTTATCTTTTACGCGTTAAAACGCAGAATAAAGCTAAAAACGTGCTTTTTTGCTAAAATAACATTTTCAAGCATTTTAATCGTTGAAATCGTTCAAATAAAGCAATATTAATAAAAACGAATAAAAAAAAAATTCGTCTTTTTTTATGCTTTTTTACGCGTTAAAACGCAGTTAAACTAAAAAACGTGCTTTTTTTGCTAAAATAAGCATTTTCAAGCTTTTTTGATCATTGAAACCCGTTCAAATAGACGCAATATTAATAAAAACGAATAATAAAATTCGTCTTTTTTATGCTGTTTTACGCGTTAAAACGCAGATTAAATAAAACGTGCTGTTTTGCTAAAATAAGCATTTTCAAGCATTTTAGATCGTTGAAATCGTTCAAATAGACGCAATATTAATAAAAACGAATAATAAAAATTTCGTCGTTTTACATGCTGTTTTACGCGTTAAAACGCAGAATAAAGCTCAAAACGTGCTGTTTTGCTAAAATAAAAGCATTTTTCAAGCATTTTAGATCGTTGAAATCGTTCAAATAGAAGCAATATTAATAAAAACGAATAATAAAATTCGTCGTTTTATGCTTTTGTTTTACGCGTTAAAAACGCAGATTAAAAACTCAAACGATGCTGTTTTGCTAAAATAAGCATTTTCAAGCATTTTAGATCCATTGAAATCGTTCAAATAGGCAACAATATTAATAAAAACGAATAATAAAAATTCGTCGTCGTTTTTATGCTGTTTTTTACGCGTTAAAACGCAGATTAAAGCTCAAAACTTGCTGTTTTGCTAAAATAAAAGCATTTTTCAAAACATTTTTAGATCGTTAAAAATCGTTCAAATAGACGCAATAAAAATAAAACGAATAATAAAAATTTCGTCGTTTTTATGCTGTTTTACGCGTTAAAACGCAGATTAAAGCTCAAATCGTGCTGTTTTGCTAAAATTAGCATTTTCAAGCATTTTACGGAAGTCGTTGGAAATCACGTTCCGATAGACGCAATATTAATAAAACGAATAATAAAATTTCGTCGTTTTTGTGCTGTTTTTACGCGTTAAAACGCTGATTAAAACTCAAAACATTAACTGTTTTGCTAAAATAAGCATTTTCAAGCATTTTGAATCGTTGAAATCGTTCAAAATAGACGCAATATTAATAAAAACGAATAATAAAAATTCGTCGTTTTACATGCTGTTTTACGCGCGTTAAAACGCAGATTAAGCTCAAAACGTGCTGTTTTGCTAAAATAAGCATTTTCAAGCATTTAGATCGTTGAAATCGTTCAAATAGACGCAATATTAATAAAAAACGAATAATAAAATTTCGTCGTTTTTATGCTTTTTACGCGTTAAAACGCTGATTAAAGCTCAAAACGTGCTGTTTTAGCACAAAATAAGCATTTTCCAGCATTTTATCGTTGAAATCGTTCAAATAGACGCAATATTAATAAAACGAATAATAAAAATTCGTCGTTTTTATGCTGTTTTTACGCGTTAAAACGCAGATTAAATCTCAAAACGTGCTGTTTTGCTAAAATAAGCATTTTCAAGCGTTTTTAGATCACGTTGAAATCCGTTCAAAATAGACGCAATATTAATAAAACGTATAATAAAGAATTTCGTCGTTTTTTATGCTGTTTACGCGTTAAAACGCAGAATAAAACTCAAAACGTGCTGTTTTGCTAAAATAAGCATTTTCAAGCATTTAGATCGTTGAAATCGTTTTAAATAGAAAGAAATATTAATAAAAACGAATAATAAAAAATTCGTCGTTTTATGCTGTTTTACGCGTTAAAACGCAGATTAAAGCTCAAAACGACTTTTGTTTTGCTGAAATAAGCATTTTCAAGCATTTTAGATCGTTGAAATCGTTTTCAAATAGACGCAATATTAAAAAACGAATAATAAAAAATTCGTCGTTTTTATGCTGTTTTTACGCGTTAAAACGCAGAATAAAGCTCAAAACGTGCTGTTTTGCTAAAATAAACATTTTCAAGCATTTTAGATCGTTGAAATCGTTCAAATAGAAGCAATAGTAATAAAACGAATAATAAAATTTCGTCATTTTTATGCTGTTTTACGCGTTAAAACGCAGATTAAAGCTCAAAACGTACTGTTTTGCTAAAATAAACATTTTCAAGCATTTAGATAGTTGAAATCGTTCAAATAGACGCAATATTAATAAAAATGAATAATAAAAATTCGTCGTTTTATGCTGTTTTTACGCGTTAAAACGCAGATTAAAGCACAAAACGTGCTGTTTTGCTTTAAAATAAGCATTTTCAAGCATTTTAGATCGTTGAAATCACGTTCAAATAAGGCCGCAATAAAAGCAAAAAACGAATAATAAAAATTTCATCGTTTTATGCTGTTCACCGCGTTAAAAATGCAGATTAAAAGCTCAAATCACGTGCTGTTTTTGCTAAAATAAGCATTTTCAAGCATTTTAGATCGTTGAAATCGTTCCAAATAGAAGCAATATTAATAAAAACAGATAATAAAAATTCGTCGTTTTATGCTGTTTTACGCGTTAAAACGCAGATTAAAACTCAAAACGTGCTGTTTTGCTAAAATAAAGCATTTCAAGCATTTTGGATCGTTGAAATCGTTCAAATAGACGCAATAAAAATAAAAACGAATAATAAAATTTCGTCGTTTTATGCTGTTTTACGCGATTAAAACCAGAATAAAGCTCAAAACGTGCTGTTTTGCTAAAATAAGCATTTTCAAGCATTTTGAATCGATTTAAGAAATCGTTCAAATAGACGCAATATTAATAAAAACGAATAATAAAAATTTCGTCGTTTTTATGCTGTTTTACGCGTTAAATCGCAGATTAAAGCTCAAAACGTGCTGTTTTGCTAAAATAAGCATTTTAGATCGTTGAAATCGTTTAAATAGAACCAATATTAATAAAACAGATAATAAAAATTCGTCATTTTATATGCCATTTTACGCGTTAAAACGCAGATTAAAACTCAAAACGTGCTGTTTTGCTAAAATAAAAGCATTTCAAGCATTTTAGATCGCTGAAATCACGTTCCAAATAGACGCAATATTAATAAAAACGAATAATAAAAATTTCGTCGTTTTTATGCTGTCTTACGCGTTAAAACGCAGAATAAAGCTCAAAACGTGCTGTTTTGCTAAAATAAGCACATTTTCAAGCATTTTAGATCGTTGAAATCGTTCAAATAGACAATATTAATAAAAACGAATAATAAAAATTTCGTCGTTTTTATTCTACCAATGCTTACGCGTTAAAACGCAGAATAAAGCTCAAAACGTGCTGTTTTGCGCAAATAAGCGTTTTCAAGCATTTTTTAGATCGTTGAAATCGTTCAAATAAAGCAATATTAATAAAAACGAATAATGAAACGTCGTTTTTTATGCTGTCTTACGCGTTAAAACGCAGAATAAAGCTCAAAACGTGCTGTTTTTGCTTTACCAAAATTAAGCATTTTTCAAGCATTTTAGATCATTGAAATCCCGTTCAAATAGACGCAATATTAATAAAAACGAATAATAAAAATTCGTCGTTTTATGCTGTTTTTACGCGTTAAAACGCAGATTAAAGCTCAAAACGTGCTGTTTTGCTAAAATAAAAGCGCATTTTCAAAGCATTTTTAGATCGTTGAAATCGTTCAAATAGACGCAATAAAAATAAAAAAACCGAATAATAAAATTTCGTCGTTTTTATGCTGTTTTACCGCGTTAAAACGCAGAATAAAGCTCAAAACGTGCTGTTTTGCTAAAATAAGCATTTTCAAGCATTTTTAGATCGTTGAAATCGTTCAAATAGACGCAATAATAATAAAAACGAATAATAAAAAATTTCGTCGTTTTTATGCTGTTGTTTTACGCGTTAAAACACAGATTAAAAGCTCAAATCATTGCTGTTTTGCTAAAATAAGCATTTTCAGAAGCGTTTTAGATCGTTGAAATCGTTCAAATAGAAGCAATATTAATAAAACGAATAATAAAAATTCGTCGTTTTTATGCTGTTTTACGCGTTAAAACGCAGATTAAAGCTCAAAACGTGCTGTTTTGCTAAAATAAGCATTTTCAAGCATTTTTAGATCCCGTTGAAATCGTTTCAAATAGACGCAATATTAATAAAAACGAATAATAAAAGAAATTTCGTCGTTGTTATGCTGTTTACGCGTTAAAACGCTGATTAAAGCTCAAAACGCGATGCTGTTTTGCTAAAATAAACATTTTCAAGCATTTTAGATCGTTAAAATCGATTCAAATAGACGCAATATTAATAAAACGAATAATAAAAATTCGTCGTTTTATGCTGTTTTACGCGTTAAAACGCAGATTAAAGCTCAAAACGTGCTGTTTTGCTAAAATAAGCATTTTCAAGCATTTTGATCTTGAAATCGTTCAAATAGACGCAATAAAAATAAAAACGAATAATAAAAATTTCGTCGTTTTATGCTGTTTTACGCGTTAAAACGCAGAATAAAGCTCAAAACGTGCTGTTTTGCTAAAATAAGCATTTTCAAGCATTTTAATCGTTGAAATCGTTCAAATAGACGCAATATTAATAAAAACGAATAATAAAATTTCGTCGTTTTTATGCTGTTTTACGCGTTAAAATCGCAGATTAAAGCTCAAAACGTGCTGTTTTGCTAAAATAAGCATTTTAATTTAGATCGTTGAAATCGTTAAATAGCTGCATTTAATAAAACGAATAATAAAATTCGTCTTTATATGCTGTTTACGCGTTAAAACGCAGATTAAAGCTCAAAACGTGCTGTTTTGCTAAAAAATTTCAAGCATTTTAGATCGTTGAATCGTTCAAATAGAGCAATATTAATAAAAACGAATAATAAAAATTCGTCGTTTTATGCTGTTTACGCGTTAAAACGCAGATTAAAGCTCAAAACGTGCTGTTTTGCTAAAATAAGCATTTTCAAGCATTTTAGATCGTTGAAATCGTTCAAATAGACGAATATTAATAAAAACGAATAATAAAAATTTCTGTCGTTTTATCTGTCTTACGCGTTAAAACGCAGAATAAAGCTCAAAACGTGCTGTTTCGCTAAAATAAGCTTTTCAAGCATTTTAGATCGTTGAAATCGTTCAAATAAAGCAATATTAATAAAAAAAACGAATAATGAAACGTCGTTTTATGCTGTTTTACGCGTTAAAACGCAGATAAAGCTCAAAACGTGCTGTTTTGCTAAAATAAGCATTTTCAAGCATTTTAGATCATTGAAATCGTTCAAATAGACGCAATATTAATAAAAACGAATAATAAAAATTCGTCGTTTTATGCTGTGTTTACGCGTTAAAACGCAGATTAAAGCTCAAAACGTGCTGTTTTGCTAAAATAAGCATTTTCAAGCATTTTAGATCGTTGAAATCGTTCAAATAGACGCAAATAAAAATTGCTAAAATAAGCATTTTCAAGCATTTTAGACCCGTTGAAATCTTTTTAAATAAAAACAATATTAAAAAAAACGAATAAAAAAAAATTCGTCTTTTTTATGCTTTTTTACGCGAAAAACGAATTAAAGCTCAAAAATTGCTTTTTTGCTAAAAAAAAGCTTTTTTCAAGCATTTTAGATCGTTGAAAATCGTTAAAAATAGACGCAATATTAAAAAAAACGAATAATAAAAATTTCGCCCTTTTTTTATGCTTTTTTTACGCGTTAAACGCAAAATGGCTAAAAAACGTGCTGTTTTGCTAAAAAAAAACTTTTTTCAAGCTTTTTTAAGATCGTTGAAATCGTTCAAATAGAAGCAATATTAATAAAAACGAATAATAAAAATTCGTCTTTTTTTATGCTTTTTTTACGCTTTAAAAACGCAGATTAAACCCCAAAGGGCTGTTTTCCAAAATGTTTTCCGGCTTTTGATCATTGAAATCGTTCAAATAGACGCAATATTAAAAAAAAACGAATAAAAAAAATTCGTCTTTTTATGCTTTTTTTTACCCCGTTAAAACGCAGTTTAAAAACTCAAAACGTGCTTTTTTGGTAAAATAAGCTTTTTTCAAGCATTTTAGATCGTTGAAATCGTTCAAATAGCCCAAAAAAAAATAAAAACGAATAAAAAAAAAATTTCTCGGTTTTTGCTGTTTTACGCGTTAAAACGCAGAATAAAACTCAAAACGTGCTGTTTTGCTAAAAAAAAACATTTTCAAGCTTTTTTAGACCCGTTGAAACCCGTTCAAATAAAAGCAAAAATTAAAAAACGAATAATAAAAATTTCGTCTTTTTTATGCTGTTTTACGCTTTAAAAAACGCAGTTTAAAAAACTCAAATCGTGCTGTTTTGCTAAAAAAAGCTTTTTTAAAAAGATCGGGGGAAATCGTTCAAATAAAAAAATATTAAAAAAAACAATAATAAAAAATTCGTCGTTTTATGCTGTTTTACGCTTTAAAAACGCGGGTTAAAAACTCAAAACGTGCTGTTCTGCAAAAATGGCATTTTAAAGCTTTTTTAGATCGTTAAATCGTTTAAATAGAAGCAATATTAATAAAAACGAATAATAAAATTCGTCATTTTATGCTGTTTACGCGTTAAAACGCAGATTAAAAGCTCAAAACGTGCTGTTTTGCTAAAATAAGCATTTTCAAGCATTTTTAGATCCCGTTGGAAATCCCGTTCAAATAGACGCAATAGTAATAAAAACGAATAATAAAAATTTTCGTCGTTTTATGCTGTTTTACGCGTTAAAACGCAGAATAAAGCTCAAACGTGCTGTTTTGCTAAAATAAGCATTTTCAGAAGCATTTTAGATCGTTGAAATCGTTCAAATAGAAGCAATATTAATAAAAAACAAATAATAAAAAATTCGTCGTTTTTATGCTGTTTACGCGCGTTAAAACGCAGATTAAAACTCAAAACGTGCTGTTTTGCTAAAATAAACATTTTCAAGCATTTTAGATCGTTGGAAATCGTTTCAAAATAGACGCAAAATAAAATAAAAACGAATAATAAAAATTTCGTCGTTTTATGCTGTTTTACGCGTTAAAACGCAGAATAAAGCTCAAAACGTGCTGTTTGCTAAAATAAGCATTTTCAAGCATTTTTAGATCGTTGAAATCGTTCCAAATAGAAGCAATAATGTAAAAACGAATAATAAAATTTCGTCGTTTTTATGCTGTTTTACGCGTTAAAACGCAGATTAAAGCTCAAAATCATTGCTGTTTTGCTAAAATAAAGCATATTCAAGCATTCTAGATCGTTGAAATCCTGATTCCAAATAGAAGCAATATTAATAAAAACGAATAATAAAATTCGTCGTTTTTTATGCTGTTTTTACGCGTTAAAACGCAGATTAAAGCTCAAAACGTGCTGTTTTTGCTTAAAATAGCATTTTTCAAGCATTTTTAGATCGTTGAAATCGTTCAAATAGACGCAATAAAAATAAAAACAGATAATAAAATTTCGTCGTTTTGTAACATTTTACGCGTTAAAACGCAGAATGGCTCAAAACGTGCTGTTTTGCTAAAATAAGCATTTTCAAGCATTTTAGATCGTTGAAATCGATTTCAAATAGACGCAATATTAATAAAACGAATAATAAAATTCGTCGTTTTTATGCTGTTTTACGCGTTAAACGCAGATTAAAGCTCAAAACGTGCTGTTCTGCTAAAATAAGCATTTTCAAGCGGTACAGATCCGTTGAAATCGTTCAAATAGACAAAATATTAATAAAAACGAATAATAAAAAATTTCGTCGTTTTTATGCTGTTCTACGCGTTAAAACGCTGATTAAAGCTCAAACGTGCTGTTTTGCTAAAATAAAGCATTTTCAAGCATTTTTAGATCGTTGAAATCACGTTCAAATAGACGCAATATTAATAAAAACAGATAATAAAAATTCGTCGTTTTATGCTGTTTACGCGTTAAAACGCAGATTAAAACTCAAAACGTGCTGTTTTAGCACAAAATAAACATTTTCAAACATTATAGATCGTTGAAATCGTTCAAATAGACGCAATATTAATAAAAACGAATAATAAAAATTCGTCGTTTTATGCTGTTTTACGCGTTAAAACGCAGATTAAAGCTCAAAACGTGCTGTTTTGCTAAAATATAAAGCATTTTCAACATTTTAGATCGTTGAAATCATTCAAATGGAAGCAATATTAATAAAAACAGATAATAAATTTCGTCGTTTTATGCTGCTGTTTACGCGTTAAAACGCAGATTAAAACTCAAAACGTGGTTGTTTTGCTAAAATAAGCATTTTCAAGCATTTTAGATCGTTGAAATCGTTTAAATAGAAGCAATATTAATAAAAACGAATAATAAAAATTCGTCATTTTATGCTGTTTAAGCGTTAAAACGCGGAAAAAAACTCAAAACGTGCTTTTTTGCTAAAATAAGCATTTTCAAGCATTTTAGATCGTTAAAAACCCGTTAAAATTTGACGAAATAAATAAAAACGAATAATAAAAATTTCGTCGTTTTTATGCTGTTTTACGCGTTAAAAGCAAAAATAAAGCTCAAAACGGGGTTTTTGTTTTGCTTTAAAATAAGCTTTTTTCAAGCATTTTAGATCGTTGAAATCTTTTCAAATAGAAGCAATATTAATAAAAACAAAAAATTAAAAAATTCGTCGTTTTATGCTTTTTTTGCTTTAAAAAACGCAGTTTAAAAAAACTCAAAAGGGCGTTTTCCCAAAATAAGCTTTTTAAAAGCTTTTTTAAGATCGTTGAAATCTTTTCAAATAGACGCAAAAAAAATAAAAACGAAGGGAAAAAATTTCGTCTTTTTTTATGCTGTTTTACGCTTTAAAAACCCGGGGGAAAAACTCAAAACGTGCTTTTTTGCTAAAAAAAAAACATTTTCAAGCTTTTTTAAGATCGTTGAAATCGTTTAAAATAGAAGCAATATTAATAAAAACGAATAATAAAAATTTCGTCGTTTTTTATGCTTTTTTACGCGTTAAAACGCGGGGAAAAAACTCAAATCGTGCTTTTTTTGCTAAAATAAGCATATTAAAGCATTCTAGATCGTTGAAATCTTTTCAAATAGAAGCAATATTAAAAAAAAACGAATAATAAAATATTCGTTTTTTTTATGCTGTTTTACGCTTTAAAAACGCAGTTTAAAAACTAAAAAGGGGCTGTTTTGCTAAAATAAGCTTTTTTCAAGCTTTTTAGATCTTTGAAATCTTTTCAAATAGACGCAATAAAAAAAAAACGAATTTTAAAAAATTTCGTCGTTTTTATGTGTTTTACGCGTTAAAACGCAGAATAAAACTCAAAACGTGCTGTTTTGTTTTAAAATAAGCATTTTCAAGCAAGTCATTTGAAATCGTTCAAAAAAGACGCAATATTAATAAAAAAAAAAATAAAAAAAATTCGTGGTTTTTATGCTTTTTTTACCCCGTTAAAACGCAGATTAAAGCTCAAAACGTGCTGTTTTGTAAAATAAGCTTTTTTAAAAGCTTTTTTAGATCTTGGTCGTTCAAATGGGCGAAAAATAAAAACGAATAATAAAAATTCGTCTTTTTTATGCTTTTTTTTACGGGGTTAAAAACGCAGTTTAAAAAGCTCAAAACGTGCTGTTTTGTTTTAAAAAAAAGCTTTTTTCAAGCATTTTAGATCGTTGAAATTGTTAAAATAGAAGCAATATTAATAAAAACGAATAAAAAAAAGGTTGTCGTTTTATGCTTTTTTTACGCGTTAAAACGCAGTTTAAAAACTCAAAACGTGCTGTTTTGTTTAAAAAAAACATTTTCAAGCATTTTAAATCTTTGGGAAAATCGTTCAAATAGACGCAAAAAAAATAAAAACGAATAAAAAAAATTTTCGTCTTTTTATGCTTTTTTTACGCGTTAAAAGGGGGGGTAAAGCTAAAAAACGTGCTTTTTTTGTTTTAAAATAAGCATTTTAAAATTTTAGATCGTTGAAATCGTTCAAATAGACGCAATTTTAAAAAAAACGAATAAAAAAAAATTTCGTCTTTTTTTATGCTTTTTTACG
>NW_027047038.1:0-17950 GCF_025399875.1 Dalotia coriaria | reverse complement strand
TTTACGCCAAAGCTTATAAAAAAGTTTACTCTCGTTTTAACGCAAAGAAAAAATTTACGTATTGCTTTGAAAAACGAAAAATTTCAACCGAATCTAAAATTTTTCGCCAACAGAAAAATGTCTTATTTTTAGCAAAACAGCGTTTTGAGCTTTTTTTTTTTTTTTTTTTTTTTTTTTTTTTTTTATATTCTTTTTTTCTTTTGAACGATTTCAACGATCTAAAATGCTTGAAAATGTATTTTAGCAAACAGCACGTTTGAGCTTTAATCTCGTTTTAACGCGTAAACCATAAACACGATTTTTATTATTCGTTTTTTATTAATATTGCTTCTATTTGAACGATTTCACGATCTAAAATGCTTGAAAATGCTTATTTTAGCAAAACAGCACGTTTGAGCTTTTAATCTGCGTTTTAACGCGTAAAACAGCATAAAACGACGAATTTTTATTATTCGTTTTTATCAATATTGCTTCTATTTGAACGATTTCAAGATCTAAAATGCTTGAAAATGCTTATTTTTAGCAAACAGCACGTTTTGAGCTTTAATCTGCGTTTTAACGCGTAAAACAGCATAAAACGACAATTTTTTTATTATTCGTTTTTATTAATATTGCGCTATTTGAACGATTTCAAGCATCTAAATGCTTGAAAATGCTTATTTTAGCAAAACAGCACGTTTTGAGCTTTCTGCGTTTTAACGCGTAAAACGCTATAAAACGAATTTTTTATTGATTCGTTTTTTATTAATATTGCTTCTATTTGAACGATTTCAGCGATCTAAATGCTTGAAAATGCTTATTTTAGCAAAACAGCACGTTTGAGCTTTAATCTGCGTTTTACGCGTAAAACACATAAAACGACGGAATTTATTATTGTTTTATTAATATTGCTCTATTTGAACGATTTCAATGATCTAAAATGCTTGAAAATGCTTATTTTAGCAAAACAGCACGTTTTGAGCTTTAATCTGCGTTTTAACGCGTAAAACACATAAAAACGACGAAATTTTTATTATTCGTTTTTATTATTATTGCGCTATTTGAACGATTTCAACGATCTAAAATGCTTGAAAATGCTTATTTTACAAAACAGCACGTTTTGAGCTTTAATCTGCGTTTTAACGCGTAAACACATAAAACGACGAATTTTTTTTTTACGTTTTTATTATTATTCTTCTATTTGAACGATTTCAACGATCTAAAATGCTTGAAAATGCTTATTTTAGCAAAACAGCACGTTTTGAGCTTTAATCTGCGTTTTAACGCGTAAACAGCATAAAAACGACGAATTTTTTATTTCGTTTTTATTAATATTGCGTCTATTTGAACGATTTCAACGATCTAAAATGCTTGAAAATGCTTATTTTACATAAACAGCACGTTTTGAGCTTAATCTGCGTTTTTAACGCGTAAAACAGCATAAAACGACGAATTTTATTATTCGTTTTTTATTATATTGCTTCTATTTGAACGATTTCAACGATCTAAAATGCTTGAAAATGCTTATTTTAGCAAAACAGCACGTTTTGAGCTTTAATCTGCGTTTAACGCGTAAAACACATAAAACGACGAATTTTTATTATTCGTTTTTATTATTATTGCTTCTATTTGAACGATTTCAACGATCTAAAATGCTTGAAAATGCTTATTTAGCAAAACAGCACGTTTGAGCTTTAATCTGCGTTTTAACGCGTAAAACAGCATAAAACGACGAATTTTTATTATTCGTTTTTTATTAATATTGCTTCTATTTAAAGGATTTCAACGATCTAAAATGCTTGAAAATGCTTATTTTGGCAAAACAGCACGTTTTGAGCTTTAATCTGCTTTTTAACGCGTAAAACAGCATAAAACGACGAATTTTTATTATTCGTTTTTTTTAAATTTTGCTTCTTTTTGAACGATTTCAACGATCTAAAAGGGCTTTAAAGCTTTTTTTAGCAAAACAGCACGTTTGAGCTGTAATCTGCGTTTAACGCGTAAAACAGCAAAAAAACGACGTTTTTTTATTATTCTTTTTTTAAAAATTGCGTCTATTTAAAAACGATTTCAACGATCTAAAATGCTTGAAAATGTTATTTTAGCAAAACAGCACTTTTTGAGCTTTAATCTGCTTTTTAACGCGTAAAACAGCATAAAACGACAAAATTTTTTATTATTCGTTTTTTTTTAATATTTTTCTATTTGAACGTTTTTAAGGGTCAAATGCTTGAAAATGCTTATTTTACCCAAAACAGCACGTTTGAGTTTTTAATCTGCTTTTTTAACGCGTAAAACAGCAAAAAAACGAAAATTTTTATTATTCTTTTTTATTTTTTATTGCGTCTATTTGAACGATGTAACGATCAAAATGCTTGAAAATGCTTTTTTTTAGAAAAACACAAGTTTTGAATTTTAATCTGCGTTTTAACGCGTAAAAAAACATAAAAACGACGATTTTTTATTATTCTTTTTTTATTAATTTGCTTTTTGAACATTTCAACGATCTTCTTGAAAATCTTTTTTTACCCAAAACAGCACGTTTTGAGCTTTAATTTGCGTGTTAACGCGAAAAAACAACATAAAACGACAAATTTTTTTATTATTCTTTTTTATTAATATTGCTTCTTTTGGAACGTTTTTCAGCGATCTAAAATGCTTGAAAATTTTTATTTTAGCAAAAACAGCACGTTTTGAGTTTTTAATCTGCTTTTTAACCCCGCGAAAAACAGCATAAAAACGACGAATTTTTTTTTTTTTTTAAATTAAAAATTGCGTCTATTTGAACGATTTCAACCATCTGAAATGCTTGAAAATGCTTATTTTATACCAAAACAGCACGTTTTGAGCTTTAATCTGCGTTTTAACGCGTAAAACAGCATAAAAACGACGAATTTTTTTATTATTCGTTTTTTATTAATATTGCTTCTATTTGAACGATTTCAACGATCTAAAATGCTTGAGAAAATGCTTATTTTTAGCAAAACAGCACGTTTGCACGAGCTTTAATCTGCGTTTAACGCGTAAAAGCATAAAACGACGAAATTTTATTCGTTTTTTATTAATATTTGCTTCTATTTGAACGATTTCAACGATCTAAAAATGCTTGAAAATGCTTATTTTAACAAAACAGCACGTTTTGAGCTTTAATCTGCGTTTTTAACGCGTAAACGCTTATAAAACGGCAGATTTTTTTTATTATTCGTTTTTACTAATATTGCTTCTATTTGAACGATTTCAACGATCTAAATGCTTGAAAATGCTTATTTTAGCAAAACAGCACGTTTTGAGCTTTAATCTGCGTTTTAACGCGTAAAACAGCATAAAACGACGAAAATTTTATTATTTGTTTTATTAATATTGCGTCTGTTGGTTCAGCGATCGTCTTGAAAATGCTTATTTTAGCAAAACAGCGCGTTTGAAGGCTTTAATCTCCGTTTAACGCGTAAACAGCATAAAACGACGAATTTTTTGTTAGTGGTTTTTATTAATATTGCGTCTATTTGGAACGTTTCGACGATCTAAAATGCTTGAAAATGCTTATTTTAGCAAAACAGCACGTTTTGAGGCTTTGTCTGCACGTTTTATCGCGTAAAACATAAAACAACGAATTTTTATTATTCGATTTTGACAATGTGCTTCTGTTGAACGATTTCAGCGATAAAATGCTTGAAAATGCTTATTTTAGCAAACAGCACGTTTGAGGCTTTTGTTCTGCGTTTTTAGCGCGTAAAACAACATAAAAACGACAGATTTTTATTATTCGTTTTTTATAAATATTGCTTCTATTTGAACGATTTCAACGATCTAAAATGCTTGAAAATGCTTATTTTAAGCAGCAAAAACAGCACGTTTTGAGCTTTAATCTGCGTTTTAACGCGCGTAAAACAGCATAAAAACAGCAGATTTTTATTATTCGTTTTTTATTATATTGCTTCTATTTGAAGACGATTTCAGCGATCTAAAATGCTTGAAAATGCTTATTTTTAGCAAAACAATACGTTTTGAGCTTTAATCTGCGTTTTAACGCGTAAAACAGCATAAAACGTGAATTTACTGTTATTCGTTTTTATTAATATTGCTTCTGTTGAACGATTTCAATGATCTAAATGCTTGAAAATGCTTATTTTATACAAAACAAGCACGTTTTGAGCACAATCTGCGTTTTTAACGCGTAAAACAGCATAAAAACGGCAATTTTTATTATTCGTTTTTATTAATATTGCGCCTATTTGAACGGTTTCAACCATCTGAAGTAGCGAAAGTACTTATTTTAGCAAAACAGCACGTTTGAGCTTTAATCTGCTGCGCAACGCGTAGAACAGCATAAAACGACGAATTTTTATTGTTCGTTTTTATTAATGTGCTTCTATTTGAACGATTTCAACTGATCTAAATGGCGAAAATGCTTATTTTAGCAAAACAGCACGTTTGAGCTTTAATCTGCGTTTTAACGCGTAAAACAGCATAAAACGGCCAAATTTTATTATTTTGTTTTTATTAATATTGCGTCTATTTGAACGATTTCAACGATCTAAAATGCTTGAAAGTAGCGGTAGTAGCAAAACAGCACGTTTGAGCTTTGTCTGCGTTTTAACGCGTAAAACAGCATAAAACGACAGAAATTTTATTATTCGTTTTTATTTTTATTCGCGTCTATTTGAACGATTTCAACGATCTAAAATGCTTGAAAATGCTTATTTTAGCAAAACAGCACGTTTTGAGCTTTTAATCTGCGTTTTAGCGGCAACATAAAACGTGAATTTTTTATTATTCGTTTTTTATTATTATTGCTTCTATTTGAACGATTTCAACGATCTAAAAATGCTTGAAAATGCTTATTTTAGCAAAACAGCACGTTTGCGAGGCTTTAATCTGCGTTTTAACGCGTAAAAACAGCAAAACGACGAATTTTTATTATTCGTTTTTTTATTAATATTGCGTCTGTTTAGACGATTTCAGCGATCTAAAATGCTTGAAAATGCTTATTTTAGCAAAACAGCACGTTTTTGAGCTTTACCAATCTGCGTTTTAACGCGTAAAACAGCATAAAACGACGAATTTTTATTATTCGTTTTTATTAATAATAGCTATTTGAACGATTTCAACGATCTAAAATGCTTGAAAATGCTTATTTTAGCAAAACAGCACGTTTTGAGCTTTAATCTGCGTTTCAACGCGTAAAACAGCATAAAACGACGAATTTTTTATTATTCGTTTTTTTATTAATATTACTTCATTTGAACGATTTTAACGATCTAAATGCTTGAAAATGCTCATTTTAGCAAAACAGCACCTTTTGAGCTTTAATCTGCGTTTTAACGCGTAAAACAGCATAAAACGACGAATTTTTAATATTCGTTTTATTAATATTGCGTCATTTGAACGATTTCAACGATCTAAAATGTGAAAATGCTTATTTTAGCAAAACAGCACGTTTTGAGCTTTTAATCTGCGTTTAACGCGTAAAACAGCATAAAACGACAAGTTTTTATTATTCGTTTTTATTAATATTAACTATTTGAACGATTTCAACGATCTAAAATCTTGAAAATGCTTATTTTAGCAAAACAGCACGTTTTGAGCTTTAATCTGCGTTTTAACGCGTAAAACAGCATAAAAACGACAGATTTTTATTATTCGTTTTTAGTAATATTGCTTCTATTTGAACGATTTCAACGATCTACAAATGCTTGAAAATGCTTATTTTAGCAAAACAGCACGTTTTGAGCTGTAATCTGCGTTTTAACGCGTAAAACAGCATAAAAACGACGATTTTATTATTCGTTTTTATTAATATTGCGTCTATTTGAACGATTTCAACGCGATCTAAAATCTTGAAAATGCTTATTTTAGCAAACAGCACGTTTTGAGCTTTAATCTGCGTTTTAACGCGTAAAACAACATAAAACAACAACATTTTATTATTCGTTTTTATTTTATTGCGTCTATTTGAACGATTTCAGCGATCTAAAATGCTTGAAAATGCTTATTTTTAGCAAAACAGCGCATTTGAGCTTTAATCTGCGTTTTAACGCGTAAAACAGCATAAAACAACGAATTTTTATTATTCGTTTTTATTAATATTGCTTCTATTTGAACGATTTTAACGATCTAAAATACTTGAAAATGCTTATTTTAGCAAAACAGCACGTTTGAGCTTTAATCTGCGTTTTAACGCGTAAAACAGCATAAAACGACGAAATTTTTATTATTCGTTTTTATTTTTTATTGCGTCTATTTGAACGATGTCAACGATCTAAAATGCTTGAAAATGCTTATTTTGAAAAACAGCAAGTTTTGAACTTTAATCTGCGTTTTAACGCGTAAAACAACACTCTTGACGAATTTTTTATTATTCGTTTTTATTTATTAAGCATATTGCTTCTATTTGAACAGTTTCAACGATCTAAATGCTTAAAATGCTTATTTTGTAGCAAAACGGCACGTTTTGAGCTTTTAATCTGCGTTTAACGTAAAACAACTATAATAACGACGAAATTTTTATTATTCGTTTTTATTAATGTGCGTCTATTTGAACGATTTCAACGATCTAAAATGCTTGAAAATGCTTATTTTAGCAAAAACAGCACGTTTGAGCTTTAATCTGCGTTTAACGTGTAAAACAACGCATAAAACGACGATTTTTATTATTCGTTTTTATTAATGTGTGCTTCTATTTGAACGATTTCAACGATCCTAAAATGCTTGAAAATGCTTATTTTAGCAAACGAAAGCACGTTTGAGCTTTAATTTGCGTGTTAACGCGTAAAACAGCATAAAAACGACAGATTTTTATTATTCGTTTTTTTATTAATATTGCTTCTATTTTGAACGATTTCCAGCAAGTCTAAAATGCTTGAAAATGCTTATTTTTAGCAAAACAGCACGTTTTGAGGCTTTAATCTGCGTTTAACACAAAACAGCATAAAACGACGAATTTTTTATTATTCGTTTTTATTAATATTGCGTCTATTTGAACGATTTCAACCATCTGAAATGTGAAAATGCTTATTTTAGCAAAACAGCACGTTTGAGGCTTTTAATCTGCGTTTTAACGCGTAAAACAGCATAAAACGACGAATTTTTTATTATTCGTTTTTTATTATGTGCTTCTATTTGAACGATTTCAACGATCCTAAAATGCTTGAAAATGCTTATTTTAGCAAAACAGCAAGTTTTGCGCTTTTAATCTGCGTTTTAACGCGTAAACAGCATAAAACGACGAAATTTTTATTATTCGTTTTTATTAATATTGCTTCTATTTGAACGATTTCAACGATCTAAAATGCTTGAAAATGCTTATTTTAACAAAACAGCACGTTTTGGTAATCTGCGTTTAACGCGTAAAACGCTTATAAAACGACGAATTTTTATTATTCGTTTTTTATTAATATTGCTTCTATTTGAACGATTTCAACGATCTAAAATGCTTGAAAATGCTTATTTTAGCAAAACAGCACGTTTGAGCTTTAATCTGCGTTTTAACGCGTAAAACAGCATAAAACGACGAAATTTTTATTATTTGTTTTTTTATTAATATTGCGTCTATTTGAACGATTTCCAACGATCTACAAAATGCTTGAAAATGCTTATTTTAGCAAAACAGCACGTTTTGAGCTTTAATCTCCGTTTAACGCGTAAAACAGCATAAAACGACGAATTTTTATTATTCGTTTTTTTTATTAATATTGCGTCTATTTGAACATTTGATTTCGACGATCTAAAAATGCTTGAAAATGCTTATTTTGGCAAAACAGCACGTTTGAGCTTTGTCTGCGTTTTTAACGCGTAAAACAGCATAAAACAGCAGATTTTTTATTATTCGTTTTTTTTATTAATATTGCTTCTATTTGAACGATTTCAACGATCAAAATGCTTGAAAATGCTTATTTTAGCAAAACAGCGTTTTGAGCTTTAATCTGCGTTTTAACGCGTAAAACAACATAAAAACGACGAATTTTTACATTATTCGTTTTTTATTAATATTGCTTCTATTTGAACGTTTCAATGATCTAAAATGCTTGAAAATGCTTATTTTAGCAAAACAGCACGTTTTGAGCTTTAATCTGCGTTTTAACGCGTAAAACAGCATAAAAACGACGAATTTTTATTATTCGTTTTTTAGTAATATTGCGCCTATTTGAACGATTTCAACCATCTGGAAATGCTTGAAAATGCTTATTTTAACAAAACAGCACGTTTGAGCTTTAATCGTTTAACGCGTAAACAGCATAAAAACGGTGGCGATTTTTGTTGTTCGTTTTTATTAATATTGCTTCTATTTGAACGATTTCAACGATCTAAAATGCTTGAAAATGCTTGGCGCAGCAAAACAGCACGTTTTGAGCTTTAATCTGCGTTTTAACGCGTAAACAGCATAAAACGGCAAATTTTTATTATTTGTTTTATTAATATTGCGTCTATTTGAACTGATTTCAACGATCTAAATGCTTGAAAATGCTTATTGTAGCAAAACAGCACGTTTTGAGCTTTTAATCTGCGTTTTAACGCGTAAAACAGCATAAAAACGACGAAATTTTTTATTATTCGTTTTATTTTTTTATTGCGTCTGTTGAACGGTTTCAGCGATCACAAAAATGGCAGAAAATGCTTATTTTAGCAAAACCAGCACGTTTTGAGGCTTTAATCTGCGTTTAACGCGTAAACAACTAAAACGACAGATTTTTTTATTATTCGTTTATTATTCGTTTTTTACTATTAATATTGCGTCTATTTGAACGATTTCAACGATCTAAAATGCTTGAAAATGCTTATTTTAGCAAAACAGCACGTTTTGAGCTTTAATCTGCGTTTTAACGCGTAAAAACAGCATAAAACAACAACATTTTTATTATTCGTTTTTATTTTTTATTGCACGTCTATTTGAACGATTTCAACGATCTAAATGCTTGAAAATGCTTATTTTAGCAAAACAGCACGTTTTGAGCTTTTAATCTGCGTTTTAACGCGTAAAACAGCATAAAAACGACGAATTTTTATTATTCGTTTTTTATTAATATTGCTTCTATTTGAACGATTTTAACGATCCTAAAATGCTTAGAAAATGCTTATTTTTAGCAAAACAGCACGTTTGAGGCTTTAATCCTGCGTTTTAACGCGTAAAACATAAAACGACGAAATTTTATTATTCGTTTTTTATTTTATTGCGTCTATTTAGAACGATTTCAACGATCTAAAATGCTTGAAAATGCTTATTTTAGCAAAACAGCACGTTTTGAGTTTTTAATTTGCGTGTTAACGGAAAAAACCCAATAAAAACGACGAATTTTTTTATTCGGTTTTTTTTAAATTTACTTCTATTTGAACGTTTTCCCAGCGATCTAAAATGCTTGAAAATCCCTTTTTTTAGCAAAAAAAAGCACTTTTTTGAGTTTTAATTGCTTTTAACGCGCAAAACAGCAAAAAAACGACGAATTTTTATTATTCTTTTTTTAAATATTCGTCTATTTGAACGATTTAAACCACCCAAAATGCGAAAATGCTTTTTTTAGCAAAACAGCAGGGAGTTTTTAATCTGCTTTTTTAACGCGTAAAAAAAAGCATAAAAGGGACAAATTTTTTATTATTCGTTTTTTTTATTGTTTTATTTGAACGTTTTCCCAACGATTAAAATGCTTGAAAATGTTTTTTTTTAGAAAAAACAGCACGTTTTGCGTTTTTAATCTGCTTTTTAACGCAAAAAAACCAGCATAAAACGAGGGAAATTTTTATTATTTCGTTTTTATTAATATTGCTTCTTTTAAAACGATTTAAACGATCAAAAAATGCTTAAAAAAATGCTTTTTTTAAAAAAAACAGCACGTTTTGAGTTTTTAATCTGGTTTTAACGCGTAAACAGCTTTTCACAAATTTTTTTTTTATTATTCGTTTTTTTTAAAATTTTTATTTGAACGATTTAACAAAAATGCTTGAAAATGCTTTTTTTTGGCAAAAACACCCTTTTGGGAGCTTTAATCTGCTTTTTTCCCGCGAAAAACAGCAAAAAAAACGACAAAATTTTTATTATTTGTTTTTTTTTAATATTGCGTCTATTTAAACGTTTCAACGATCTAAAATGCTTAAAGTTTTTTTTAAGCAAAACAGCACGTTTTGAGTTTAATTCCGTTTTAACGCGAAAAACAGCAAAAAAAACGACGAATTTTTATTATTCGTTTTTTTTAAATATTGCGTTTTATTTAAAATTTCAACGATCAAAAAATGCGAAAATGCTTTTTTTAGCAAAACACCCTTTTTTGAGCTTTAATCTGCGTTTTAACGCGAAAAAACAGCAAAAAAAAACGACAAAATTTTTTATTATTCGTTTTTATTAATATTGCTTCTTTTTTAAACCCCGATTTAACGATTAAAATTTTGGAAACTTATTTTAACAAAACAGCATTTTTTGGTTTTAATCTGCTTTTTAACGCGTAAAACAGCAAAAAAAACGACGAATTTTTTATTATTCGTTTTTTTTAAATAGTTTTTGAACGTTTTTCCGGATCAAAAAATGTTTGAAAATGCTTTTTTTAGCAAAACAGCACTTTTTGGAGTTTTAATCTGCTTTTTTAACGCGAAAAACAGCTTAAAAAACGAGGGGAAATTTTTTATTATTTGTTTTTTTTTAAATATTGCGTCTTTTTGGGAAGGGATTTAAACGATCTAAAATGCTTGAAAATGCTTTTTTTAAAAGCAAAACAGCACGTTTTGAGCTTTAATCTCCGTTTTAACGCGTAAAACAGCATGCAATTTTTTTTTTATTCTTTTTATTATTGCTCTATTTTGAACGATTTCGACGATCTAAAAATGTTTTGAAAATGTTTTATTTTGGAAAAAAAAAGCACTTTTTTGAGTTTTTAATCTGCGTTTTAACGCGTAAAAAACATAAAAAAAACAATTTTTTTTTTACCCGATTTTTATTAATATTGCTTCTTTTTTTGAACGATTTCAACGATCAAAAAATGCTTGAAAATGCTTTTTTTTAGAAAAAACAGCACTTTTTTAAAGGCTTTATTCTGCGTTTTAACGCGAAAAACAACAAAAAAACGACAAATTTTTTTATTATTCTTTTTTTATTAATATTGTTTCTATTTGAACGATTTCAACGATTAAAATGCTTAAAAATGTTTTATTTTAGAAAAAACATTAAGTTTTGAGCTTTAATCTGCTTTTTAAACGCGTAAAAAAAGCAAAAAAACAACAAATTTTTTAATTATTCGTTTTTTTTTTAAATATTGCTTCTATTTGAACGTTTTTTCAACGATCAAAAAATGCTTGAAAATGCTTATTTTAGCAAAACAGCACTTTTTAAAGGTTTTTAATCTGCGTTTTAACGCAAAAAAAAGCAAAAAAAACGACAAAATTTTTTATTATTCTTTTTTTATTAATATTTCTATTTAAAAGATTTCAATGATCTAAAATGCTTAAAATGCTTATTTTTAGCAAAACACCCTTTTTTACTTTTAATTCCCTTTTTAAAGCGTAAAACAGCAAAAAAAACGACAAAATTTTTTATTATTTGTTTTTTTTTAAATATTGCGTCTATTTAAACGTTTTCCCCCCCATCAAAAAATGCTTGAAAATGCTTTTTTAGAAAAAACAGCACTTTTTGAGTTTTTAATCTGCTTTTTTAAGGGTAAAACAGCAAAAAAAACGACGTTTTTTTTATTATTTTTTTTTTAAATATTGCGTCTATTTGAAGGGTTTCAACGATCAAAATGTTTTAAAAAGCTTATTTTAGCAAAACAGCACGTTTTGAGTTTTAATCTGCTTTTTAACGCGTAAAAGGGACAAAAAACGACGGAATTTTTATTCTTTTTTTATTAATATTTTTTTTTGAACGATTTCAACGTTTAAAATGCTTGAAAATGCTTATTTTACCCAAAAAGCCGTTTTGAGTTTTAATCTGCTTTTTAACGTTTTAAAACAACAAAAAACGGAAAAAAAAATTTTATTATTCGTTTTTTTTTAAATTTTTGTTTCCCCTTTTGGGAACATTTCAACGATCTAAAATGCTTGAAAATGCTTTTTTTTTAGCAAAACAGCACGTTTTGAGTTTTTAATCTGCGTTTTAACGCGTAAAAAAAAAGCAAAAAAAATGACGAATTTTTATTATTCTTTTTTATTAATTTCTTCTTTTGAACGATTTCAACGATCTAAAATGCTTGAAAATTTTTATTTTAGAAAAAACAGCACGTTTTGAGCTTTTAATCTGCTTTTTTAAGGGAAAAAAACAGCATAAAAACGACGAAATTATTATTATTCTTTTTTTTATTAATATTGGCCTATTTGAACGATTTCAAGGGATCTAAAATCTTGAAAATGCTTTTTTTTAAGCAAAATAGCACTTTTTGGGTTTTAATCTGCGTTTTAACGGGGAAAAAACAAAAAAACGTGACAAAATTTTTTATTATTCTTTTTTTATTAATATTTTTATTTGAACGATTTCAACGATCAAAAATGCTTGAAAATGCTTATTTTTAAAAACAGCACTTTTTGAGTTTTAATCGGGTTTTTTAAGCGTAAAAAAACATAAAAACGACAATTTTTTTTATTATTCTTTTTTTATTAATATTGTTTATTTGAACGATTTCGACGATCTAAAATGCTTGAAAATGCAAATTTTTAAAGCAAAACAGCACCGTTTTGGGGCCAAATCTGCGTTTTAACGCGTAAAACAGCAAAAAAACACGTTTTTATTATTCGTTTTTATTAATATTGCGTCTATTTGAACGTGATTTCAAGGGATCTAAAATGCTTGAAAATGCTTATTTTAGTAAAACAGCACGTTTTGAGTTTTTAATCTGCGTTTTAACGTAAAACAGCATAAACGACGAATTAATTATTCGTTTTTATTAATATGCTCTATTTGAAACGATTTCAACGACTAAAATGCTTTGGAAAATGCTTATTTTAGCAAAAATAGCAACGTTTTGAGTTTTAATCTGCGTTTTAACGCGTAAACAGCTTTAAAACGACGAATTTTTATTACGCTTTTTTAATATTGCTTCTATTTGAACGATTTCAACGATCTAAAATGCTTGAAAATGTTATTTTAGCAAAACAGCACGTTTTGAGTTTAATCTGCGTTTTAACGCGTAAAACAGCATAAAAACGACGAATTTTTTATTATTCGTTTTACACATTGCTTCTATTTGAACGATTTCGACGATCTAAAAATGCTTGAAAATGCTTATTTTGAAGCAAAAACAGCACGTTTTGAGCTTTAATCTGCGTTTTAACGCGCAAAAACAGCATAAAAAGGACGAAATTTTATTATACGTTTTATTAATATTGCGTCTATTTGAACGATTTCAACGATCTAAAATGCTTGAAAATGCTTATTTTAGCAAAAACAGCAGGTTTTGAGTTTTATTCTGCGTTTAACGCGTAAAACAACAGCATAAAAACGACGAAATTTTTATTATTCGTTTTTTAATATTGCGTCTATTTGAACGATTTCCAACGATCTAAAATGCTTGAAAATGCTTATTTTAGTTAAAACAGCACGTTTTGAGTTTTATTCTGCGTTTTAACAAGGTAAAACAGCATAAAACGACGAAATTTTTATTATTCCGTTTTTATTTTTATTGCGTCTATTTGAACGATTTCCCAACGATCTAAAATGCTTGAAAATGTTTATTTGAAGCAAAACAGCACGTTTTGATGAATCAGCGTTTTAACGCGTAAAACAGCATAAAAACGACGAATTTTTTATTATTTGTTTTTATTATTATTGCTTCTATTTGAACGATTTCAACGATCTAAAATGCTGAAAAAAAAAAATTTTATTTTAGCAAAATAGCACGTTTTGAGCTTAATCTGCGTTTTAACGCGTAAAAACAGTACAAAAACGACGAATTTTTATTATTCGTTTTTATTGCTTCTATTTTGAACGATTTCAACGATCTAAAATGCTTGAAAATGCTTATTTTAGCAAAAACAGCACGTTTTATTTTTAATCTGCGTTTAACGCGCGTAAACAGCATAAAACGACGAATTTTTTATTATTCCGTTTTATTAATATTGCTTCTATTTGAACGATTTCAACGATCTAAATGCTTGAAAATGCTTATTTTAAAGCAAAAACAGCACGTTTTGAGCTTTAATACGTTTTAACGCGTAAAACAGCATAAAAAACGACGAATTTTTTATTATTCGTTTTTATTGTATTATTGCTTCTAATATTTGAACGATTTCCAACGATCTAAAATGCTTGAAAATGCTTATTTTGTAGCAAAACAGCACGTTTTGAGCTTTATTCGCGTTTTAACGCGTAAAACAGCATAAAACGACGAAATTTTTATTATTCGTTTTTATTAATATTGCGTCGATTGAACGACTTCAACGACTGTCGCTTGAAAATGTTTACCAGCAAAACAGCACGTTTTGAGTTTTAATCTGCGTTTAACGCGTAAACAGCATAAAACGACGTAGAATTTTTATTATTCGTTTTTATTAATATCGCTTCTATTTGAACGATTTCAACGATCTAAAAATGCTTGCAAAATGCTTATTTTGTGCTAAAAAACAGCACATTTTGGAGTTTTTAGTCTGCGTTTTAACGCGTAAAACAGCATAAAACGACGTTTTTTTTATTATTCGTTTTTATTAATATTGCGTCTATTTGAACGATTTTTAACGATCTAAAATGCTTGAAAATGCTTATTTTAGAAAAACAGCACGTTTTGAGTTTAATCTGCGTTTTAACGCGAAACAGCATAAAAATGACGAA
This sequence comes from Dalotia coriaria, assembly GCF_025399875.1. Classification (NCBI taxonomy): domain Eukaryota; kingdom Metazoa; phylum Arthropoda; class Insecta; order Coleoptera; family Staphylinidae; genus Dalotia; species Dalotia coriaria. Next base: position 3,237 of record NW_027047038.1, on the reverse strand, counting down.
TTTTTATTATTAGTTTTTATTAATATTGCTTCTATTTAAACGATTTCAACGATCAAAAAATGCTTGAAAATGCTTATTTTATCAAAACAGCACGTTTTGAGCTTAATCTGCGTTTTAACGCGTAAAACAGCATAAAACGACGAAATTTTTATTATTCGTTTTATTTAATATTGCTTCTATTTGAACGATTTCAACGATCTAAAATGCTTGAAAATGCTTATTTTAGCAAAACAGCAATTTTGAGTTTTTAATCTGCGTTTTAACGCGTAAAACAGCAAAAAAAACGACGAATTTTTATTATTCTTTTTTATTAATATTGCTTCTATTTGAACGATTTCAACGATTTTAAATGCTTGAAAATGCAGCAAAACAGCACGTTTTGTTTTTTATCTGCGTTTTAACGCGTAAAACAGCATAAAACGACGAAATTTTATTATTCTTTTTTTATTAATATTGCGTCTATTTGAAGATTTCAACGATCTAAAATGCTTAAAAAATGCTATTTTAGCAAAACAGCACGTTTTGAGCTTTATTTGCGTTTTAACGCGTAAAACAGCATAAAAAGACGAATTTTTAATTCGTTTTTATTAATATTGCTTCTATTTAAAACGATTTCAACGATTAAAATGCTTGAAAATGCTTATTTTAGCAAAACAGACGTTTTGAGTTTTAATCTGCGTTTTAACGCTAAAACAGCATAAAACGACGAATTTTTATTATTCGTTTTTATTAATATTGCGTATATTTGAACGATTTAACGATCTAAAAATGCTTGAAAATGCTTATTTTAGCAAAACAGCACGTTTTGAGTTTAAATCTGCGTTTAACGCGTAAAACAGCATAAAACGACGAAATTTTATTATTCTTTTTTATTTTATTGCGTCTATTTGAACGATTTCAACGATCTGCAAATGCTTGAAAATGCTTATTTTAGCAAAACAGCCCGTTTTGAGTTTTAATCTGCGTTTTAACGCGTAAAACAGCAAAAAAAACGACAAATTTTTTTATTATTCTTTTTTAATTTTTGTTCTATTTGAACGATTTCAACAATCTAAAAATGCTTGAAAATGCTTATTTTAGCAAAACAGCACGTTTTGAGTTTAATCTGGTTTTAACGCGAAAAACAGCATAAAACGACGAAATTTTTATTATTCGTTTTTTTAAATTTGCTTCTATTTGAACGATTTAAACACAAAATGCTTGAAAATGCTTATTTTAGAAAAAACACACGTTTTGAGTTTAATCTGCGTTTTAACGCGTAAAACAGCATAAAACGACGAATTTTTTATTATTCTTTTTTATTAATATTGCGTCTATTTGAACGATTTCAACGATCTAAAATGTTTGAAAATGCTTTTTTTTAGCAAAACAGCACGTTTTGAGTTTTAATCAGCGTTTTAACGCGAAAAACAGCATAAAAACGACGAATTTTTTTATTTTTCTTTTTATTAATATTGTTCTGTTTGAACGATTTCAACGATCAAAAATCCCAAAAAATGCTTTTTTTAAAAACAACGTTTTGATTTTTAATCTGCGTTTTAACGCGTAAACAGCAAAAAAACGACGAAATTTTTATTATTGTTTTTATTAATATTGCGTATATTTGAACGATTTCAACGATCAAAAATGCTTAAAAAATGCTTTTTTTAAAACAGCACGTTTTGAGTTTATTCTGCGTTTTAACGGGGTAAAACAGCAAAAAAACACGTTTTTATTATTGTTTTTTTTTTTATTGCGTCTATTTGAACGATTTCAACGATCTAAAATGCTTGAAAATGCTTATTTTAGCAAAACAGCACGTTTTGAGTTTATTCTGCGTTTTAACGCAAAACAGCATAAAACGACAAAATTTTTTATTATTCTTTTTTATTAATATTGCGTCTATTTGAACGTTTTTAACGATCTAAAATGCTTAAAAAATGTTTTTTTAGAAAAAACAGCACGTTTTGAGTTTTAATCGGGTTTTTAACCCCAAAACAGCAAAAAAAAAGGGACAAAATTTTTTTATTATTCGCTTTTATTAATATTGCGTCTTTTTTGAACGATTTCAACGATCAAAAAATGCTTAAAAAATGTTTTTATTTTAGAAAAAAACAGCACGTTTTGAGCTTTAATCTACGTTTTAACGCGAAAAAACGGGCAAAAAAACGACGAATTTTTTTTTTTTTTTTTATTACCAGTTTCTATTTGAACGATTTCAACGATCTAAAATGCTTAAAAATGCTTTTTTTTGGCAAAATAGCACGTTTTGAGTTTTAATCTGCGTTTTAAGGGGCGTAAAAAGAAAAACGACGAAATTTTTTATTATTCTTTTTTTATTAATATTGCGTATATTTAAAACGATTTAAAACGATCTAAAATGCTTAAAAAATGCTTTTTTTAAAAGCAAAAACAGCACGTTTTGAGTTTTTATTCTGCTTTTTTAACGCGTAAAACAGCAAAAAAAGACGAAATTTTTTTATTTTTCCCTTTTTTATTAATATTGCGTCTTTTTGGGAACAATTTCAACGATCAAAAATGCTTTGCTTATTTTGAAAAAACAGCACGTTTTATTTTAATCTGCGTTTTAACGCGAAAACAGCATAAAAAGGGACGAATTTTTTTATTATTCTTTTTTAAATTGCTTTTTTTTGGGGAAGGGGATTTCAACGATCTAAAATGTTTTGAAAATGTTTTTTTTTTAAAAAAACAGCACGTTTTGAGTTTAATCTGCGTTTTAACGCGTAAAACAGCAAAAAAACGACGAAATTTTTTATTATTCGTTTTTATTAAATTGCGTCTTTTTAAAAACGATTTCAACGATCAAAAAATGCTTAAAAATGTTTTATTTTCGCAAAACAGCACGTTTTGAGTTTTTCGCGTTTTAACGCGAAAAACAGCATAAAACGACGAATTTTTTATTCTTTTTTTATTAATATTGCTTTTTTTTGAACGATTTCAAGGGATCTAAAATGCTTGAAAATGCTTTTTTTTTAGAAAAAACAGCACGTTTTGAGCTTTAATTGCGTATTAACGCAAAAACAGCCAAAAAACGACGAATTTTGAAATTATTGTTTTTTTAATATCGCCCTTTTGAACGATTTAAAACGATCAAAAAAATGCTTAAAAAATGCTTATTTTAGAAAAAAGAAGTTTTGAGTTTTTTAATCTGCTTTTTTAAGGAAAAACAGCAAAAAAACGACGAATTTTTTATTTTTCCCTTTTTTATTAATATTGCTTTTTTTTTGAACGATTTCA
>NW_027047037.1:0-17954 GCF_025399875.1 Dalotia coriaria | reverse complement strand
CCCCCCTTTTTTAACTGCGTTTAACGCGTAAAACAATAAAGACGACGAATTTTTTATTATTCGTTTTATTTTAATATTCTTTTTTTGAACGATTTCACGATCAAAATTTTAAAAATGTTTTTTTAAAAACAGCACTTTTTGAGCAATCTGCGTTTTAACGCGTAAAACAGCATAAAACGACGAAATTATTCGTTTTTTTTAATATTGCGTCTATTTGAACGATTTCAACGATCTATAATGTTTGAAAATGCTTATTTTGAAAACAGCACGTTTTGAGTTTTTTTTGCGTTTTAAGGGTAAAACAGCATAAAACGACAAAATTTTTATTATTCGTTTTTTTTTTATGCGTCTTTTGAACGTTTCAACGATCAAAGGCTTGAAAATCTTATTTTGAAAAAACAGCACGTTTTGAGCTTTAATCTGCTTTTTAACGCGAAAAACCATAAAACGACGAATTTTTTATTATTCCTTTTATTAATATTGCGTCTTTTTGAACGTTTCAACGATCAAAAAGCGAAAATGATTATTTTAGCAAAACAGCACTTTTTTGAGCTTTAATCTGCTTTTTAACGCGTAAAACACATAAAAACGACAAATTTTTTTATTCTTTTTTATTAATATTGCTTTATTTGAACGATTTCAACGATTTAAAATGCTTGAAAATGCTTATTTTAGCAAAACAGCACGTTTTGAGCTTTTAATCTGCGTTTAACGCGTAAAACAACATAAAACGACGAATTTTTTATTATTCGTTTTTTTATTAATATTAGCCTATTTGAACGATTTCAACGATCTAAAATGCTTGCGAAAATAACTTATTTTAGCAAAACAGCACGTTTTGAGCTTTAATCTGCGTTTTAACGCGTAAAACAGCATAAAACGACGAATTTTATTATTCGTTTTATTAATATTGCGTCTATTTGAACGATTTCAACGATCTATAATGCTTGAAAATGCTTATTTTTTAGCAAAACAGCACGTTTTGAGCTTTATTCTGCGTTTTAACGCGTAAAACAGCATAAAACGACAAAAATTTTTATTATTCGTTTTTATTTTTATTGCGTCTATTTGAACGGTTTCAACGATCACAAAGGCGAAAATGCTTATTTTAGCAAAACAGCGTTTGAGCTTTTAATCTGCGTTTTAACGCGTAAAACAGCATAAAACTTGACGAATTTTTATTATTCCTTTTTTTTATTAATATTGCGTCTATTTGAACGATTTCAACTTGATCACAAATGCTTGAAAATGATTGTTTAGCGAAACAGCACGTTTTGGCGAGGCACCCAATCTGCGTTTAACGCGTAAGAGCAGCATAAAACGACGGGAATTTTTATTATTCGTTTTATTAATATTGCTATTTGAACGATTTCAGCGATCTAAAATGCTTGAAAATGCTTATTTTAGCAAAACAGCACGTTTGAGCTTTAATCTGCACGTTTTAACGCGTAAAACAGCAAACGACGAATTTTTATTTATCGCTTTTATTAATATTGTCTATTTGAACGGTTCAACGATCTAAAATGCTTGAAAATGCTTATTTTAGCAAAACAGCGTTTTGAGCGCAATCCGGCGTTTTTAACGCGTAAAAACAGCATAAAACGACGAAATTTTTTTATTCGTTTTTATTAATATTGCGTCTATTTGAACGATTTCAACGATCTAAAATGCTTGAAGAGCGCTTATTTTTAGCAAAACAGCGTTTTGAGCTTTTGATCTGCGTTTAACGCGTAATACAGCATAAAAACGACGAATTTTTTATTTATTCGTTTTTTTATTAATATTGCTTCTATTTGAACGATTTCAACCATCTAAAATGCTTGAAAATGCTTATTTTTAGCAAAACAGCACGTTTTGAGCCCAATGTACGTTTAACGCGTAAAACAGCATAAAAACGACGGAAATTTTTATTATTCGTTTTTATTAATATTGCGTCTATTTGAACGATTTCAGCGATCTAAAATGCTTGTGCTTATTTTAGCAAAACAGCGTTGCGAGCTTTAATCTGCGTTTTAACGCGTAAAACAGCATAAAAACGACGAAATTTTTATTATTCGTTTTTTGGCTAATATTGCGCGCCTATTTGAACGATTTCAACGATCACAAATGAAATGCTTATTTTAGCAAAACAGCACGTTTTGAGCTTTAATCTGCGTTTTAACGCGTAAGAGCAGCATAAAACGACGAAATTTTTATTATTCGTTTTTTATTAATATATGGCTTCTATTTGAACGATTTCAACGATCTAAAATGGCGAAAATGCTTATTTTTTAGCAAAACAGCACGTTTGAGGCTGTAATCTGCGTTTTAACGCGTAAAACAGCATAAAACGACAGATTTTTATTATTCGTTTTTTTTATTAATATTGCGCGTCTATTTGAACGATTTTAACTATCTAAAATGCTTGAAAATGCTTATTTTAACCAAAACAACACGTTTTGAGCTTTTAATCAGCGTTTTAACGTAAAACAGTATAAGAACGACAAATTTTTATTATTCGTTTTTTTATTAATATTGCGTCTATTTGAACGATTTCAACGATCCTAAAATACTTGAAAATGCTTATTTTAGCAAAACAGCGTTTTTGCGAGCTTTAATCTGCGTTTTAACGCGTAAAACAGCATAAAACGACGAAATTATTATTATTCGTTTTTATTAATATTGCTTTATTTGAACGATTTCAACGATCTAAAATGCTTGAAAAAATGCTTATTTTTAGCAAAACAGCACGTTTTGAGCTTTAATCTGCGTTTTTAACGCGTAAAACGGCAAAACGACGGGTACATTATTCGTTTTTATTAATATTGGAGTCTATTTGAACGATTTCAACGATCACAAAAATGCTTGAATATGCTTATTTAGCAAAACAGCACGTTTGAGCTTTTAATCTGCGTTTAACGCGTAAAACAGCATAAAAATGACGAATTTTTATTATTCGTTTTTATTATGTAGCTTCTATTTAAAGCAATTTCAACGATCTAAAATGCTTGAAAATGCTTATTTAGCAAACAGCACGTTTATGAGCTTTAATCAGCGTTTAACGCGTAAAAACAACATAAAACGGCAAAATTTTATTATTCGTTTTTTATTAATATAAACTGTTGAACGGTTGAACGATCTTAAATGCTTGAAAATGCTTATTTTGAAACGGCACGTTTTTGAGCTTTAATCTGCGTTTTAACGCGGAAAACAGCATAAAACGACGAATATTTTCTTATTCGTTTTATTAATGTGCTTCTATTTGGTTTTGATTTCAACGCTCTAAAATGCTTGAAAATGCTTATTTTAGCAGCAAAACAGCACGTTTGAGCTTTAATCTGCGTTTTAACGCGTAAAACAGCATAAAACGACGAATTTTTATTATTCGTTTTTTTATTATTATTGCTTCTCTTTGAACGATTTCAACGAAGACACAAATGCTTGAAAATGCTTATTTTTATCAAAACAGCGTTTTTGAGCTTTAATCTGCGTTTAACGCGTAAAACCTTATAAAACGACGAAATTTTTTATTATTCGTTTTTTATTAATATTGAAAACTACTGTTGAACGATTTCCAGCGATCCTAAAAATGCTTGAAAAGTAACATTTTATCAAAACAGCACGTTTTGAGCTTTAATCTGCGTTTTAACGCGTAAAACAGCATAAAGACGACGAATTTTTATTATTCGTTTTTTATTAATATTGCGTCTATTTGAACGATTTCAACGATCTAAAATGCTTGAAAATGCTTATTTTAGCAAAACAGCGTTTTGAGCTTTAATAAGCGTTTAACGCGTAAAACAGCATAAAACGACGGGGTACATTATTCGTTTTTTATTAATATTGCGTCTATTTGAACGATTTCAACGATCTAAAATGCTTGAGGAATGCTTATTTTATGCAAACAGCACGTTTTGAGGTTTAATCAGCGTTTAACGCGTAAAACAGCATAAAACGACGAAATTTTTTATTGATAGTTTTTTATTAATATTGCGTCTATTTGAACGATTTCAACGATCTAAAATGCTTGAAAATGCTTATTTTAGCAAAACAGCACGTTTTGAGCTTTTAATCTGCGTTTTTAACGCGTAAAACAGCATAAAAGCGACAGATTTTTTATTATTCGTTTTTTATTAATATTGCGTCTATTTGAACGATTTCAACGATCTAAAATGCTTGAAAATGCTTATTTTAGCAAAAACAGGATGTTTTGAGCTTTAATCTGCACGTTTTTAACGCGTAAAACGGCATAAAAATGACGAATTTTTTTATTGTTCGTTTTTTTATTATGCTTCTATTTGAAGAGACGATTTCAACGATCTAAAATGCCCGAAAATGCTTATTTTAGCAAAACAGCACGTTTTTGAGCTTTAATCTGCGTTTAACGTAAAACAGCATAAAACGACGAATTTTTATTATTCGTTTTTATGTGCGTCTGTTGAACGATTTCCAGCGATCCTAAATGCTTGAAAATGCTTATTTTAGCAAAACAGCACGTTTTGAGCTTTTAATCTGCGTTTTAACGCGTAAAACAGCATAAAACGACGGGTATTTTTTATTATTCGTTTTTTATTAATATTGCGTCTATTTGAACGATTTCAACGATCTAAAATGCTGGAAAATGCTTATTTTAGCAAAACAGCACGTTTTGAGCTTTAATCTGCGTTTTAACGCGTAAAACAGCATAAACGACGAATTTTTATTATTCGTTTTTATTATATTGCGCGTCTATTTGAACGATTTCCGAAAGCGATCTAAAATGCTGGAAGAAATACTTATTTTAGCAAAACAGCACGTTTTGGTAGCTATTCGCCGCGTTTTAACGCGTAAAACAGCATAAAGTCGACGAAATTTTTATTATTCGTTTTTATTAATATTGCGTCTATATGAACCGATTTCCAGCTTGATCTAAAATGCTTGAAAATGCTTATTTATTTTAGAAAAACAGTACGTTTTGAGCTTTTAATCTGCGTTTTAACGCGTAAAACAGCATAAAATGACGAAGATTTTTATTATTCGTTTTTCAATAATATTGCTTCTATTTAAACGATTTCAACGTCCAAAAATGCTTGAAAATGCTTATTTTAGCAAAACACCACGTTTGAGGCTTTTAATCTGGGTTTTTTAACGTAAAACAGCATAAAACGACGAAAGGTACATTATTCGTTTTATTAATATTGCTTCTGTTGAACGATTTCAACGATCTAAAATGCTTGAAAATGCTTATTTAACAAAACAGCACGTTTTGAGCTTTAATCTGCGTTTTAACGCGTAAAACAGCATAAAACGACGAATTTTTTATTATTCGTTTTTGTGTATTGGGTCTATTTGAACGGTTTCAACGATCACAAAATGCTTGAAAATGTTTATTTTAGCAAAACAGCACGTTTTTGAGCTTTAATCCGGAATTTAACGCGTAAAACAGCATAAAACGACGAGAATTTTTATTATTTCGTTTTTGCATTAATATTTTGCGTCTATTTGAACGGTAATCAGCGATCGGCAGCGAAAATGCTTATTTTTAGCAAAACAGCACGTTTTTGAGCTTTTAATCTGCGTTTTAACGCGTAGGCAGCATAAAAACGACGAATTTTTTTATTATTCGTTTTTATTAATGTTAGCTACTATTTGAACGATTTCAACGATCTAAAATGGCAAAATGCTTATTTTAGCAAAACAGCACGTTTTGAGCTTTAATCTGCGTTTTTAACGCGTAAAACAGCAAAACGACGAATGTTTTATTATTCGTTTTTATTAATATTGCGTCTATTTGAACGATTTCCAATGATCTAAAATGCGCAGAAAATGCTTATTTTAAGCAAAACAGCACGTTTGAAGGCTTTTAATCTGCGTTTTTAACGTAAAACAGCATAAAAATGACAGATTTTTATTATTCGTTTTTATTAATATTGCTTCTATTTAAACGATTTCAACGATCTAAAATGCTTGAAAATGCTTATTTAGCAAAACAGCACGTTTTGAGCTTTAATCAGCGTTTTAACGCGTAAAACGAACAATAAAAACGACGAAATTTTTATTATTCGTTTTTTATTAATATGGCTTCTATTATTTGAACGATTTGAACGCTCTAAAATGGCGAAAATGCTTATTTTAGCCGCCAGCACGTTTTTGAGCTTTAATCTGCGTTTTAACGCGGTAAAACGCTTTAAAACGACGGAATTTTTATTACTCGTTTTTTATTAATAGCTACTCTTTGAACGATTTCAACGAACCAAAATTAGCGAAAATGCTTATTTTAGCAAAACGGCACGTTTTGAAGGCTTTAATCTGCGTTTTTTAACGCGTAAAACAGCATAAAAGCGACGAATTTTTATTATTCGTTTTTATTAATATTAGCCTTCTATTTGAACGATTTCAACGATCTAAAATGCTTGAAAATGCTTATTTTAGCAAAACAGCACGTTTTTGAGCTTTATTCTGCGTTTAACGCGTAAAACAGCATAAAAACGACGAAATTTTATTATTCATTTTTTTAATATTGCGTCTATTTGAACGATTTCAACGATCTAAAATGCTTGAAAATGCTTATTTTGGCAAACAGCGCGTTTTTGAGCTTTTAATCTGCGTTTTAACGCGTAAAACAACATAAAAATGACGAATTTTTTATTATTCGTTTTTTTTTTTTAAATATTGCGTCTTTTTGGAAACGTTTTCCCAAACGATCTAAAATGTTTTGAAAATGTTTTATTTTAGCAAAACCGCACGTTTTAAATTTTAATCTGGTTTTAACGGGAAAAAAAGATAAAAAAAAAACGACGAATTTTTTTATTATTTTTTTTATTAATATTGCTTCTATTTAAAACGATTTCAACGATCAAAAATGCTTAAAAATGCTTATTTTAGCAAAAAGACGTTTTGAGCTTTAATCTGCGTTTTAACGCGAAAACAGCATAAAAACGAAAAATTTTTTATTGTTCGTTTTTATTAATATTGCTTCTTTTTTGAACGATTTCAACGATCTAAAAATGCTTAAAAAATGCTTATTTTAGCAAAACAGAAGTTTTGAGTTTAATCTGCGTTTTAACGCGTAAAAAGCATAAAACGATAAATTTTTATTATTCGTTTTTTTAAATATTGCGTCTTTTTTGAACGTTTTTTCAACGATCTAAAATGCTTGAAAATGTTTATTTTAGCAAAACAGCACGTTTTTATTTTAATCTGCTTTTTAACGCGAAAAACGCAAAAAAACGAGGGGAATTTTTATTATTCGTTTTTATTAATATTGCTTCTATTTAAAACGTTTTCCCAACGATCTAAAATGCGGGAAAATGTTTATTTTAGAAAAAACAGCACGTTTTGTGCTTTATTCTGCGTTTTAACGCGAAAAACAGCATAAAGTCGACGAAATTTTTTATTATTCGTTTTATTAATATTGCGTCTATATGAAGGGTTTTTCCCAACGATCTAAAATGTTTTAAAAAGCTTTTTTAGAAAAAACAGTACGTTTTATTTTTAATCTGCGTTTTAACGCGAAAACAGCATAAAAATGACAAATTTTTTATTATTTTTTTTCAAAAATTTTGTTTCTATTTAAAGGGATTTCAACGATCTAAAATGCTTGAAAATGCTTATTTTAGCAAAACACAACTTTTTGAGTTTAAAATCGGGGTTTTAAGGGTAAAAAAAGCAAAAAAAACGACAAAATTTTTTTATTTTTCCCTTTTTTATTAATATTGCTTCTTTTTTGAACGATTTCAACGATCAAAAAATGTTTTGGAAAATGCTTATTTTAGCAAAACAGCACTTTTTGAGTTTTTAATCAGAGTTTTAACGGTAAAACAGCATAAAAACAAAAAAATTTTTTATTATTTTTTTTTATTAATATTGCGTCTATTTGAACGTTTTCCCACGATCAAAAATTTTGAAAATCTTTTTTAAAAGAAAAAACAGCACGTTTTGAGTTTTTAATCCCTTTTTAACGCGTAAAAAAACAAAAAAACGACGAATTTTTATTATTCGTTTTTAGTTTATTGTTCTATTTGAACGATTTCAACTTCTAAAATGTTTAAAAAATCTTATTTAGCAAAACAGCACGTTTTGAGTTTTAAATTCTGCTTTTTAACGCGTAAAAAAACATCAAAGAATTTTTTATTATTCTTTTTTTATTAATATTGCTTCTTTTTGGGGAAAACGTTTTAAACAATCAAAAAATGCTTGAAAATGCTTTTTTTTAGCAAAACAGCACCGTTTTGAGCTTTAATCTGCTTTTTAAACGCGAAAAACAGCAAAAAAAAGGGACAAAATTTTTTAAGGGCCTTTTTATTAATTTTTTTCCCTTTTGAACGTTTTCCCAAGCGATCTAAAAGTTTGAAAATTTATTTTGGGAAAAACAGCCTTTTTGTTTTTTAATCTGCTTTTCCAAAAAAACAAAAAAACGACAAATTTTTTTATTTTTCCCGTTTTATTAATATTGCTTCATTTAACGATTTCAACGATCTAAAATCTTGAAAATGCTTATTTTAGCAAAACAGCACGTTTTGAGTTTTAAATTCGGCGTTTTAACGCGTAAAACGGCATAAAAACGACGGAAATTTTTATTATTCGTTTTTATTAATATTGCGTTTTTGAACGTTTTTCAACGATCAAAATGTTTGAAAATTTTATTTTAGCAAAAAAACACGTTTTGAGTTTTTAATCTCCCTTTTTAAGGGGAAAAACAGCAAAAAAAAGACAAATTTTTTTATTATTCGTTTTATTAATATTCTTCTATTTAAATTTTTTAACGATCTAAAAGGGCGGAAAAATGCTTATTTTAGAAAAAACAGCACGTTTTGAGTTTTAATCTGCGTTTTAACGCGTAAAACAGCAAAAAAACGACAATTTTTATTATTCTTTTTTTATTAATATTCTTCTTTTTTAAACGATTTCAACGTTCAAAATGCTTGAAAATGTTTTTTTTGCAAAACAGCACGTTTTAAAGGTTTTAAATTCTGCGTTTTAACGCGAAAAACAGCATAAAAACAAAAAAAATTTTTTATTATTCTTTTTTTTATTTTTTTTGGCGCTATTTGAAGGGATTTCAACGATTAAAATGCTTGAAAATGCTTATTTTAGCAAAACAGCCGTTTTGAGTTTAATCTGCTTTTTTGGCGAAAAACAGCAAAAAAAAGACGAATTTTTTTTTTTTGTTTTTTATTAATATTCTTCTATTTGAACATTTCAACTTTCAAAAAATGCTTAAAAATGCTTATTTTAAAACAGCATTTTTTTAAATTTTAAATTCTGCTTTTTTAACGCGTAAAAAAAACAAAAAAAACGAAAAATTTTTTTATTATTCGTTTTAAATTATTGCTTCTAGGAACGTTTTCCCGATCTAAAATGTTTTTGAAAATTTTTTGCAAAACAGCACTTTTTTGACCCCAAAATCTGCGTTTTTAAGCAAAACAGCATAAAAAGAAAAAATTTTTTTATTATTCGTTTTTATTAATTTGCTTCTATTTAAACGTTTTCCCAACGTTTCCAAAATGTTTTGAAAATGTTTTTTTTAGCAAAACAGCACTTTTTTGAGTTTTTAATTCTGCGTTTTAACGCGAAAAAACAAAAAAAACGACAAAAATTTTTATTTTTCTTTTTTTTTTATTAATATTCCCTCTTTTTTGAACGATTTCAACGTCAAAAAATGTTTTGAAAATGCTTTTTTTTAGCAAAAAAGGCACGTTTTGAGTTTTAATCGCTTTTAACGCGTAAAAACAAAAAATGGCAAAATTTTTATTATTCGTTTTTATTAATATTGCTTCTATTTGAACAATTTCAACGATCAAAAATGCTTGAAAATGTTTTTATTTTAGAAAAAACAGCACTTTTTGAGCTTTAATCTGCTTTTTTAACCCCTTAAAACAAAAAAAAAGGGAAAAAATTTTTATTATTCGTTTTTATTAATATTGCTTCTATTTGAACTTTTTTAAAGATCTTCTTGAAAAGTGAATTTTAGCAAAACGGCACGTTTTGAGTTTTAATCTGCTTTTTTAACGCGAAAAACAGCAAAAAAAACGAAAAAATTTTTTTTATTATTCTTTTTTTTTTATTAATATTGCGTCTATTTGAAGGGATTTAAACGTTCAAAAATGCTTGAAAAAACTTATTTTAGAAAAAAGGAAATTTTTGAGCTTTAATCTCTTTTTTAACGCGAAAAACAACAAAAAAAACGAAATTTTTATTATTCGTTTTTATTAATATTCTTCTTTTTGGGGCGATTTCGTCGATCTAAAATCTTGAAAATGATTATTTTAGCAAAACAGCACGTTTTGAGTTTAATCTGCTTTTTTAACGCGTAAAACAGTAAAAATGAAATTTTTATTATTCTTTTTTTATTAATATTGCTTCTTTTTAAAAACATTTCAACGTCAAAATGCTTGAAAATGTTTATTTTGAAAACAGCACTTTTTGATTTTTATTCTGCGTTTTAACGCGTAAACAGCAAAAAAACGACGAAATTTTTTTATTATTCGTTTTTATTAATATTGCCTCTATTTGCACGATTTCAACGACTAAAATGTTGAAAATGTTATTTTGCAAAACAGCACGTTTTAAAAGTTTAATCTGCTTTTTAACCTAAACAGATAAAAATGACGAATTTTTATTATTCGTTTTATTAATATTGTTCTTTTAAACATTTCAACGATCAAAAATGCTTGAAAATGCTTATTTTAGCAAAACACACTTTTGAGCAATCTGCGTTTAACCAAACCAAAAAAACCGTTTTAACGTTTTTTTTTTTCCTAAACTTTTTCAACGTTTAAAATGCTTGAAAATGCTTATTTTGAAACAGCACTTTTTGAGTTTTTAAACGGCTTTTAACGCGAAAAACACATAAAACGACGTTTTTTTATTCGTTTTTATTAATATTGCGCATTTGAACGATTTCAACGATCTAAAATGTTTAAAAAATGCTTATTTTGCAAAACAGCACTTTTTGAGCTTTAATCAGCTTTTTAACGCAAAAAAACAGCATAAAACGACGAAATTTTATTATTCGTTTTATTAATATTGGTCTTTTGAACGATTTCAACGATCTAAAATGCTTGAAAATGTTATTTTAGAAAAAACAGCACGTTTGAGCTTTAATCTGCGTTTTAACGCGTAAAACAGCAAAAAAACAAATTTTTTATTATTCGTTTTTATTAATATTGTTCTATTTAAACGATTTCAACGATCTAAAATGCTTGAAAATGTTTTTTTTTAGCAAAACACCCTTTTTGGTTTAATCTGCGTTTTAACGCAAAACAGCAAAAAAACGACAAATTTTTTTTAATTCTTTTTTTATTAATATTGTTCTATTTGAACGATTTCAACGATTTCTTGAAAATGCTTATTTTGCAAAACAGCACTTTTTTGAGGTAACGGTTTTAACGCGAAAAACAGCATAAAACGACAAATTTTTTTTATTATTTTTTTTTTATTAATATTGGTCTATTTGAACGTTTTCCCAACGATCTAAAATGCTTGAAAATGTTTTATTTTAGCAAAACAGCACGTTTTGAGCTTTAATCACAACGCTAAAACAGCATAAAACGCGAAATTTTTTATTATTCGTTTTTAAATACGTCTATTTGAACGTTTTCAACGATCAAAAATTTAAAAATGATTTTAGCAAAACAGAAAGTTTTGGCTTTTGCCTTTTTTAACGCAAAACAGCATAAAACGACGAATTTTTTTTATTCGTTTTTATTAATTTGCTTCATTTGAACACAACGATCTAAAATCTTAAAAAATGTTATTTTAGCAAAACAGCACGTTTTAAGTTTTAATCTGCGTTTTAACGCGTGAAACAGCATAAACACGACAAATTTTTTTATTATTGTTTTATTAATATTGCGTCTATTTGAACATTTCAACGATCAAAAATGCAAAAATGTTATTTTGAAAACAGCACTTTTTGAGCTTTAATCTGGGTTTAACAAAAAACACATAAAACGACGAATTTTTATTATTCGTTTTTATTAATTTGCCTTTTTGAACGATTTCAACGATCTTCTTGAAAATGCTTATTTTAGCAAAACAGCACTTTTTGAGAATCGGTTTTAACGCGTAAAACACAAAAAAAACGACAAATTTTTTTATCATTCGTTTTTTTTAAATATTGCGTCTATTTGAACGATTTCAACGATCAAAATGCTTGAAAATGTTTTTTTTGAAAAACAAGACGTTTTGATTTTTAATCTGCGTTTTAACGCTTAAAATCTAAAATGACGAATTTTTTTTATTTTTTATAATATTCTTATTTAAACGATTTCAAGATCTAAAATGTTAAAAGTTTTTTTAAAACTCGTTTTGTTTTAATCTGCGTTTTAAGGGAAAATCTAAAAACGACAAAATTTTTTTATTCGTTTTTATTTAACTTTGAACGTTTCAACGATCTAAAATGCTTGAAAATGCTTATTTTAGCAAACAGCACGTTTTGATTTAATCTGCTTTTAATGCGTAAAAAAAAACGACGAATTTTTTATTTTTTTTATTAATATTGCACCTTTTGAACGATTTCAACGATACCCAAAAAGCTTAAAATGCTTTATTTTAGCAAAATTCACTTTTTGAGCTTTAATCAGCTTTTAACGCAAAATAAAAGACATTTTTTTAATTCCTTTATTAATTTGCGTCATTTGAACGTTTAACATCAAAATGCTTGAAATTTTATTTTTTTTTAAAATAGCGTTTGGTTTAAGAGCGTTTTAACGCGTAAAAAGCATAAAACGACGAATTTTTATTATTCGTTTTTATAAATATTGCTTCTATTTAACGATTTCAAATAAAATTTGAAAATGCTTTTTTAAAAACAGATTTTGACTTTAATCTGCGTTTTAACGCGTAAAAATTAAAAACGACGAATTTTATTATTATCTTTTTAAATTGCTGCTATTTGAACGATTTCAACGATCTAAAATGTTAAAATTTATTTTTGCAAAAACACGTTTAAACTTTAACTGCGTTTTAAACGCGTAAATAGCATAAAACACGAATTTTTATTATTCGTTTTTATTAATATTGCGTCTATTTGACATTTTCATATCTAAAATGCTTGAAAATGCTTATTTTAGCAAACAACGTTTTGAGTTTAATCTGCTTTTTAAGCGTAAAACAGCATAAAACGAATTTTTATTATTCGTTTTTATTAATATTGCTTAATTAGAACGTTTTAACGTCTAAATGCTTGAAAATGCTTATTTTAACATTCAACGTTTAAGCTTTAATCTCTTTTAACGCGTAAAAACAAAAAAGACAATTTTTATTATTCGTTTTTATTAAAAATTGCGTATAGACGATTTCTATGATTGTAAATGTTAAATGCTCTATTTAGCAAACAGCACGTTTGAAATTGCTTGTTTAACGCGTAAAACAGCATAAAATCGACGATTTTTTATTCGTTTCTTATTAATATTGCGTCTATTTGAACGATTTCAACGATCTAAAATGCTTGAAAATGCTTATTTTGAAAAAACAGCACGTTTTGAGCTTTAATCAGCGTTTTAACGCGTAAAACAGCATAAAACGACAAAATTTTTTATTATTCGTTTTTATTAATATTGCGTCTATTTGAACGATTTCAACGATCTAAAATGCTTGAAAATGCTTATTTTAGCAAAAAACAGCACGTTTTGAGTTTGCAGCGTTTTAACGCGTAAAACAGCATAAAAACGACGAATTTTTTATTATTCGTTTTTATAAATATTGTTCATTTGAACGATTTCAACGATCAAAAAATGCTTGAAAATGCTTTTTTTAGAAAAAACAGCACGTTTTGAGTTTTAATCTGCGTTTTAACGCGTAAACAGCATAAAACGACGAATTTTTTATTATTCGTTTTTATTAATATTGCGTCTATTTGAACGATTTCAACGATCTAAAATGCTTGAAAATGCTATTTTAGCAAAACAGCACGTTTTGAGCTTAATCTGCGTTTTACGCGTAAAACAGCAAAAACGACGAATTTTTATTATTCGTTTTTATTATATTGCGCTATTTGAACGATTTCAACGATCTAAAATGCTTGAAAATGCTATTTTAGCAAAACAGCACGTTTTGAGCTTTAATCAGCGTTTTAACGCGTAAACAGCATAAAACGACGAATTTTTTATTATTCGTTTTTATTAATATTGCGCCTATTTGAACGTGTTTTCCCAAGATCTAAAATGCTTGAAAATGCTATTTTGGCAAAACAGCACGTTTTAGTTTTAATCTGCGTTTAACGCGTAAAACAGCATAAAAACGACGAATTTTTATTATTCGTTTTAATTAATATTGCTTCTATTTGAACGATTTCAACGAAAAAATGCTTGAAAATGCTAATTTTACAAAAACAGCAATGATTTGAGTTTAATCTGCGTTTTAACGCGTAAACAGCATAAAAACGACGAAATTTTTAATTCGTTTTTATTAAAGGTCTTTTTTGAACGATTTTAACGATCTAAAAATGCTTGAAAATGCTTATTTTAGCAAAACACGTTTTGAGTTTTTATTCTGCGTTTTAACGCGAAAACAGCATAAAAAGACGAAATTTTATTATTCGTTTTTATTTTTATTGCGTCTATTTGAACGATTTCAACGATCTAAAAATGTTTGAAAATGCTATTTTAGCAAAACAGCATCGTTTTGAGCTTTAATCTGCATTTTAACGCGAAAAAAGCAAAAAAAACGACAAATTTTTTATTATTCTTTTTTTTAAATATTGCGTCTATTTGAAGGGATTTCAACGATCTAAAATGCTTGAAAATGTTTATTTTAGCAAAAACAAGACGTTTTGAGTTTTTAATCTGCGTTTTAACGCGAAAAACAGCATAAAACGACGAATTTTTATTATTCGTTTTTATTAATATTGCTGCTATTTGAACGATTTCAAGGGATTAAAAAATGCTTGAAAATGTTTTTATTTTAGCAAAACAGCACGTTTTGAGCTTTAATCTGCGTTTTAACGCGTAAAACAGCAAAAAAACGACAAATTTTTTTATTATTCGTTTTTATTAAACCCTTCTTTGAACGATTTCAATGATCAAAAAATGCTTGAAAATGTTTATTTTAGAAAAAACACCCTTTTGGCCCCCCAAAACCAAAAAAACCTTTATTATTCTTTTCCCTTTTTATCAATATTGTTTCTATTTGAACGATTTCAAGGGATCTTAAAATGCTTGAAAATGCTTTTTTTTAGAAAAAACAGCACTTTTTGATTTTTATTCTGCGTTTTAACGCGTAAAAAAAGCAAAAAAGTCGACAAAATTTTTTATTATTCGTTTTTATTAATATTGCCTATTTGAAGGGATTTCAAGATCAAAAAATGCTTAAAAATTTTTTATTTTGCAAAACAGTACGTTTTTGAGTTTAACTGCGTTTTAACGCGTTTTAAACAACAAAAAAATGACAAATTTTTTTATTATTCTTTTTTTATTAATATTCTTTAAAAACGATTTCAATGATTAAAATGCTTGAAAATGTTTTATTTTAGCAAAAACACCACTTTTTGAGTTTTTAATCTGCTTTTTTAACGCGAAAAAACAGCAAAACGACGAAATTTTATTATTTGTTTTTATTAATATTGCTTTTTTTTGGGAACGATTTCAACGATCAAAAAATGTTTAAAAATGCTTATTTTAGAAAAAACAGCAGGGTTTTGAGTTTTTAATCTGCGTTTTAACGCGTAAAAAAAGAAAAAACGACGAATTTTTTTATTCGTTTTTATTAATATTGCGTCTATTTGAACGATTTCAACGATCTAAAATGCTTGAAAATGCTTATTTTAGCAAAACAGCAGTTTTGAGCTTTAATCAGCGTTTTAACGCGTAAAAACAACATAAAACGACGAAATTTTTATTATTCGTTTTTTATTAATATTAGCTCTATTTGAACGATTTCAACGATCTAAATGCTTGAAAAGCTATTTTGCAAAACAGCACGTTTTGAAGCTTTAATCTGCGTTTTTAACGCGTAAAACAGCATAAAAACGACGAATTTTTATTATTCGTTTTTATTAATATTGCTTCTATTTGAACGATTTCAACGTCTAAAATGCTTGAAAATGCTAATTTTAGCAAAACAGCACGTTTGAGCTTTTAATCTGCGTTTTAACGCGTAAAACACATAAAAACGACGAAATTTTTATTATTCGTTTTATTAATATTGCGTCTGTTTGAACGATTTCAACGATCTAAAATGCTTGAAAATGCTTATTTTAGCAAAAGCAGCACGTTTTGAGCTTTAATTCTGCGTTTAACGCGTAAAACAGCATAAAACGACGAAATTTTTATTATTCGTTTTTAATTTGCGTCTATTTGAACGATTTCAACGATCTAAAATGCTTGAAAATGCTTATTTTAGCAAAACAGCACGTTTGAGCTTTAATCTGCTTTTAACGCGTAAAACAGCATAAAAACGACGAATTTTTTATTATTCGTTTTTATTAATATTGCTCTATTTGAACGATTTCAACGATCTAAAATGCTTGAAAATGCTTATTTTAGCAAACAGCACGTTTGAGCTTTAATCTGCGTTTTAACGCGTAAACAGCATAAAAATGACGAATTTTTATTATTCGTTTTATTAATATTGCGTCTATTTAAACGATTTCACGATCTAAAATGCTTGAAAATGCTTATTTTAGCAAAACAGCACGTTTTGAGCTTTATTCTGCGTTTTAACGCGTAAAACAGCATAAAAACGACGAAATTTTTATAATTCGTTTTTTTTTAATATTGCGTCTATTTGAACGATTTCAACGATCTAATCTTGAAAATGCTTATTTTAGCAAACAGCACGTTTGAGCTTTAATTCTGCTTTTAACGCGTAAAACAAAAACGACGAATTTTATTATTCGTTTTTATTTATTGCGTCTATTTGAACGACTTCAACGACCTAAAATGCTTGAAAATGCTTATTTTAGCAAAACAGCACGTTTTGACCTTTAATCTGCGTTTTAACGCGTAAACAGCTAAAAGACGAATTTTTATTATTCGTTTTTATTAATATTGCTTCTATTTGAACGATTTCAACGATCTAAAATGCTTGAAAATGCTTATTTTAGCAAAACGCACGTTTTGAGCTTTATCTGCGTTTTAACGCGTAAAACAGCATTATAAAAACGACGAAATTTTATATATTCGTTTTTATTAATATTGCGTCTATTTGAACGATTTCAACGATCTAAAATGCTTGAAAATGCTTATTTTAGCAAAACAGCACGTTTTGAGCTTTATTCTGCGTTTTAACGCGTAAAACAGCATAAAACGACGAAATTTTTATTATTCGTTTTTTATTTTTTGCGTCATTTGAACGATTTCAACGACTAAAATGCTTGAAAATGCTTATTTTAGCAAAACAGCACGTTTTGACTTTAATCTGCGTTTAACGCGTAAAACACATAAAAACGACGAATTTTTATTATTCGTTTTTATTAATATTGCTCTATTTGAACGATTTCAACGATCTAAAATGCTTGAAAATGCTTATTTTTAGCAAAACAGCCGTTTTGAAGCTTTTTAATCGCGTTTTTAACGCGTAAACAACATAAAACGACGAAATTTTTATTATTCGTTTTTATTTAATTGCTCTATTTGAACGATTTCAACGATCTAAAATGCTTGAAAATGCTTATTTTAGCAAAACAGCACGTTTTGAGCTTTAATCTGCGTTTTAACGCGTAAAACAGCATAAAACGACAATTTTTATTATTCGTTTTTATTAATATTGCTTCTATTTGAACGATTTCAACGATCAAAACTTGAAAATGCTTATTTTATAAAACAGCACGTTTTGAATCTGCGTTTAACGCGTAAAAAAAAATATACAAATTTTTATTATTCGTTTTTTAAAATTTGCGTCTATTTAAGTTTAAACTAAAATCTTAAATTTTTTTTGTAAAACAGCATTTAAGATTTAATTGCTTTTTAAAGCAAAAGCTAAAGACGTTTTTTTAATTTTCGTTTATTAAATGCTTTTTTTGGGAACGATTTACGTCAAATGCTTGAACTTTT
>NW_027047036.1:0-17962 GCF_025399875.1 Dalotia coriaria | reverse complement strand
GTGCTGTTTTGCTAAAATAGCATTTCAGCATTTAGATCGTTGAAATCGTTCAAATAGAGCAATAAAAATAAAACTTTTTCTGCTGTTTTGCTTAAAACGCAAAAGCAAATTTTTCAAGCATTTTAGATCGTGAAATCGTTCAAATAGAGCAAAATAAAAATATAAACAATAAGAATAAAATAAAAATTCTCTGTAAAACGTGTTTTATGCTGTTTACGCGTAAAACGCAGAATAGCTCAAACGTGCTGTTTTGCTAAAATAATTTCGCATTTTGATCGTGAAATCGTTCAAATAGAGCAATATTAATAAAAACGAATAATAAAAATTTCGTCGTTTTATGTGTTTTACGCGTTAAAACGCAGATTAAAGCTCAAAACGTGCTGTTTTGCAAAATAAGCATTTTCAGCATTTTAGATCGTTGAAATCGTTCAAATAGAGCAATATAATAAAAACGAATAATAAATTCCGTTTTATGCTGTTTTACGTTAAAACGCAGATAAAGCTCAAAACGTGCTGTTTTGCTAAAATAAGCATTTTCAGCATTTTAGATCGTTGAAATCGTTCAAATAGAGCAATATTAATAAAACGAATAATAAAAATTTCGCGTTTTAGTTGTTTACGCGTTAAAACGCAGATTAAAGCTCAAAACGGCTGTTTTGCTAAAATAAGCATTTTCAAGCATTTAGATCGTTGAAATCGTTCAAAAGACGCATTATTAATAAAACGAATAATAAAAATTTCGTCGTTTTTGTGTTTTACGCGTTAAAACGCAGATAAGCTCAAAACGTGCTGTTTTGCTAAAATAAGCATTTTCAAGCATTTTAGATCGTTGAAATCGTTCAATAGAAGCAATATTAATAAAAACGAATAATAAAATCGTCGTTTTATGTGTTTACGCGTTAAAACGCAGATTAAGCTCAAAACGTGCTGTTTTGCTAAAATAAGCATTTCAAGCATTTTAGATCGTTGAAATCGTTCAAATAGAGCAATATTAATAAAAACAATAATAAAAATTTCGTCGTTTTATGTGTTTTACGCGTTAAACGCAGATTAAAACCAAAAACGTGCTGTTTTGCTAAAATAAGCATTTTCAAGCATTTTAGATCGTTAAATCGTTCAAATAGACGCAATAAAAAAACGAATAATAAAAATTCGTCGTTTTATGCTGTTTTACGCGTTAAAACGCAGATTAAAGCTCAAAACGTGCTGTTTTGCTAAAATAAGCATTTTCAAGCATTTTAGATCGTTGAAATCGTTCAAATAGAGCAATATTAATAAAAACGAATAATAAAAATTTCGTCGTTTTTATGCTGTTTTACGCGTTAAAACGCAGATTAAAGCTCAAAACGTGCTGTTTGCTAAAATAAGCATTTTCAGTTTAGATCGTTGAAATCGTTCAAATAGAAGCAATATTAATAAAAAGAATAATAAAATTTCGTCTTTATGCTGTTTTACGTTAAAACGCAGTTAAAGCTCAAAACGTGCTGTTTTGCTAAAATAAGCATTTTAAGCATTTTATCGTAGAAACGTTCAAAAACGCATATTAATAAAAACGAATAATAAAATTCGCGTTTTTTGCGTTTTACGCGTTAAAACGCAGATTTAAAGCTCTTAAACGTGCTGTTTTCTAAAAAAGAATTTTCAAGTATTTAGATCGTAAATCGTTAAATAGAGCAATTAATAAAAAACGAATAATAAAAATGCGTTTTATGCTGTTTTACGCGTTAAAAACGCAGTATAAAGCTCAAAACGTGTGTTTAAATAGCATTATTAATATCGATGAAATTTCAAATAGATTATTATAAAAAGTAAAAAAAAATTCGTCTTTTATGCTGTTTAGTTAAAACAATAAATCCAAAATTGTTTTGAAAATACAATTTAAGCATTTTAGATGTTAAACTCAAATAAAATTTCATAAAAAGAATTAAAATTTTCGTTTTAACTGTTTTAGCGTTAAAACTTAAAATAAATTTTAAACGTTGTTGCTAAACTTCAAATAAAGATATTATAAAAAAGCAATATAAAAATCGTTAAATGTTATATTTCAAGTTAAAGCAGATTAAGCTAAACGCTGTTTTGCTAAAAAAGCTTTTAAATTTTAGTTAAAATCGTTCAAATAGATAAAAATAAAAAAGAATAATAAAATTGTCGTTTTATGCTTTTTACGCTTAAAACGAGAAAAGCTCAAACGTGCTGTTTTGAAATAAGATTTTCAAGCATTTTAGATCGTTGAAATCGTTCAAATAGACAATCAAGCATTTTTAGATCGTTGAAATCGTTCAAATAGACGCAATATTAATAAAAACGAATAATAAAAAATTCGTCGTTTTATGCTGTTTTACGCGTTAAAAACGCAGATTAAAAGCTCGCAAACGTGCTGTTTTGCTAAAATAAGCATTTTCAAGCATTTTAGATCGTTGAAATCGTTCAAATAGAAGCAATATTAAAAACGAATAATAAAATTTCGTCGTTTTATGCTGTTTTTACGCGTTAAAACGCAGATTAAAGCTCGCAAACTTGCTGTTTTGCTAAAATAAGCATTTTCAAGCATTTTAGATCGTTGAAATCGTTTAAATAGAAGCAATATTGCCACTTAAAAACGAATAATAAAAATTCGTCATTTTATGCTGTTTTACGCGTTAAAACGTGCGGCGAATAAAGCTCAAAACGTGCTGTTTTGCTAAAAATAAGCATTTTTCAAGCATTTTAGATCGCGTTGAACCGTTCAAATAGACGCAAATATTAATAAAAACCAGAATGCAATAAAAATTTCTGTCGTTTTTATGCTGTTTTTACGCGTTAAAACGCAGATTAAAAGCTCGCCAAAACGTGCTGTTTTGCTAAAATAAGCATTTTTCAAGCATTTTAGATCGTTGAGATCGTTCAAATAGACGCAATATTAATAAAACGAATAATAAAAATTTTCGTCGTTTTTATTCTTGTTTTTACGCGTTAAAAACGCAGATTAAAAGCTCAAATCGTGCTGTTTTGCTAAAATAAGCATTTTCAAGCATTTTTAATCGTTAAAGCCGTTCAAATAGACGCAATATTAATAAAAACGAATAATAAAAAAATTCGTCGTTTTTATGCTGCTGTTTTACGCGTTAAAAACGCAGATTAAAAGCTCAAAACGTGCTGTTTTGCTAAAATAAGCATTTTCAAGCTTTTTAGATCGTTGAAATCGTTCAAATAGACGCACAAAAATAAAAACGAATAATAAAATTTCGTCGTTTTTATGTTACTTTACGCGTTAAAACGCAGAATAAAGCTCAAAACGTGCTGTTTTGCTAAAAATAAGCATTTCAAGCATTTTAAATCGTTGAAGTCGTTCAAATAGAAGCACATAATAAAACGAATAATAAAAAATTCGTCGTTTTATGCTGTTTTACGCGTTAAAACGCAGATTAAAAGCTCAAAACCTGCTGTTTTGCTAAAATAAGCATTTTCAAGCTTTTTAGATCGCTGGAAATCGTTCACCAGACGCAATAAAATAAAAAAAACGAATAATAAAAAATTTCGTCGTTTTATGCTGTTTTACGCGTTAAAAACGCAGAATAAAAGCTCAAACGCGCTGTTTTTGCTAAAATAAGTATTTTCAAGCATTTAGATCGTTGAATGTTCAAATAGACGCAATATTAATAAAACGAATAACAAAAATTCGTCGTTTTATGCGTTGTTTTACGCGTTAAAACGCAGATTAAAAGCCTCAAACGTGCTGTTTTGCTAAAATAAGCATTTTCAAGTACATTTTAGATCGTTGAAATCGTTCAAATAGAAGCAATACAAAAAAAAAAAAAACGAATAATAAAAATTTCGTCGTTTTTATGCTGTTTTACGCGTTAAACGCAGATTAAAAGCTCAAAAATCCTGCTGTTTTGCTAAAATAAGCATTTTCAAGCATTTTAGACGTTGAAATCGTTTAAATAGAAGCTAAATATTAAATAAAAACGAATAATAAAAAATTCGTCATTTTTATGTGCTGTTTTTACGCGTTAAAACGCAGAATAAAGCTCAAAACGTGCTGTTTTACAAATAAGCATTTTCAAGCATTTTAGATCGTTGAAATCGTTCAGACGCAATATTAATAAGTTCAATAATAAAGTACCCTCGTCGTGTTTATGCCGTTTTATCAAGCACCCAGATTAAAAACTCAAACGTGCTGTTTTGCTAAAATAAGCTTTCAAGCATTTTTGACCGTTGAAATCGTTCAAATAGAAGCAATATTAATAAAAAACGAATAATAAAAATTCGCTGTTTTTATGTTGTTTTACGCGTTAAAACGCAGATTAAAGCTCAAAACGTGCTGTTTTATAAAATAAAAGCATTTTCAAGCATTTTAGATCGTTGTAACCGTTCAAATAGATCGCAATATTAATAAAAAAACGAATAATAAAAAATTTCGTCGTTTTATGCTGTTTTACGCGTTAAAACGCAGATTAAAAGCTCAAAACGTGCTGTTTTGCTAAAATAAGCATTTCTACATTTTTAGATCAAATCGTTCAAATAGAAGCAATATTAATAAAAAACGAATAAGAAGAAATTCGTCGTTTTATAAGCGTTTTACGCGTTGCGAATAAAAGCCTAAAGGTTTTGCTGAAATAAGCATTTTCAAGCATTTTTGTGATCGATGAAATCGTTCAGCCGACGCAATATTAATAAAAAACGAATAATAAAAAATTCGTCGTTTTTATGCTGTTTTACGCGTTAAACGCAGATTTGGGCTCCAAAACGTGCTGTTTTGCTAAAATAAGCATTTTCAAGCATTTTAGATCGTTGAGATCGTTCAACAGACGCAATATTACTAAAAACGAATAATAAAAATTTCGCTGTTTTATTCTGTTTTACGCGTTAAAACGCAGATTAAAAGCCTTCAAATCGTGCTGTTTTGCTAAAATAAGCATTTTCAAGCATTTTTAATCGTTAAAGTCGTTCAAATAGACGCACATTAATAAAAACGAATAATAAAAAATTCGTCGTTTTTATGCTGTTTACGCGTTAAAACGCAGATTAAAGCTCAAAAACGTGCTGTTTTGCTAAAATAAGCATTTTCGCTTTTTAGATCGTTGAACCGTTCAAATAGACGCAATAAAAATAAAAAACGAATAATGTACCCTGTCGTTTTATGTTGCTCTTTACGCGTTAAAAACGCATGAATAAAGCCTGCAAACGTGCTGTTTTGCTAAATAAGCATTTCAAGCATTTTAGATCGCTGGAAATCGTCTCAAATAGAAGCTGAATATTAATAAAAAACGAATAATAAAAAATTGTCGTTTATGCTGTTTTACGCGTTAAACGCAGATTAAAGCTCAAAACGTGCTTTACGCTAAAAATAAGCATTTTCGCCATTTTAGATCGTTGAACACCAAATAGAAGCTAAATATTAATAAAAAACGAATAAAATTTCGTCGTTTTATGTTGTTTACGCGTTAAAAACGCAGATTAAAGCTCAAAACGTGCTGTTTTTATAAAAATCAGCAATTTCGCTATGACGTTGAAATCGTCTCCTAAATAGACGCAATAAAAAATAAAAACGAATAATAAAAATTTCGTCGTTTTATAAAGCTGTTTTTACGCGTTAAAAACGCAGAATAAAAGCTCAAAACGTGCTGTTTTGCTGTAAATGCTATTTTCAAGCATTTTAGATCGTTGAAATCGTTCAAATAGAAGCAATATTAATAAAAACGAATAATAAAAAATTCGTCATTTTTATGCTGTTTTACGCGTTAAAAAACGTGCAGATTAAAAGCCTCTCAAAACGTGTGCTGTTTTGCAAAATAAGCATTTTTCAAGCATTTTAGATCGTTGAAATCGTTAAAATAGACGCAATATTAATAAAAACGAATAATAAAAAATTTCGTCGTTTTTATGTTTACGCGTTAAACGCAGATTAAAAGCTCAAAACGTGCTGTTTTGCTAAAATAAGCATTTTCTCAAGCATTTCAGATCGTTGAAATCGTTTAAATAGAAGCAATATTAATAAAACGAATAATAAAAAATTCGTCGTTTTATGCTGTTTTACGCGTTAAAAACGCGATTAAAAGCTCAAAACGTGCTGTTTTGCTAAAAAATAAGCATTTTCAAGCATTTTAGATCGTTGAAATCGTTCAAATAGAAGCAATATTAATAAAAGCGAATAATAAAAATTTCGTCGTTTTATGATGTTTTACGCGTTAAAAACGCAGATTGCGCTCAAACGTGCTGGGTGTTTTGCTAAAATGTGCTTATTTTCAAGCATTTTTATCGTTGAAATCGTTCAAATAGAAGCAATATTAATAAAAAACGAATAATAAAAATTCGTCGTTTTATGTTTTTTACGTTAAAACGCAGATTAAAGCTCAAAACGTGCTGTTTTGCTAAAAATAAGCATTTTCAAAGCATTTTAGATCGTTGAAATCGTTCAAATAGACGCAATATTAATAAAAAACAAATAATAAAAAATTTCGTCGTTTTATGTTGTTTTACGCGTTAAAACGCTGATTAAAAGCTCAAAACGTGCTGTTTTGCTAAAATAAGCATTTTCAAGTATTTTAGATCGTTGGAAATCGTCTAAATAGACGTGCGCAATATTAATAAAAACGAATAATAAAAATTCGTCGTTTTTATGCTGTTTGCGCGTTAAAACGCAGATTAAGCTCGCCAAAACGTGCTGTTTTGCTAAAATAAGCATTTTCAGCATTTACCGTTCAAATCGTTCAAATAGAAGCAATATTAATAAAAACGAATAATAAAAATTCGTCGTTTTATGTTTTACGCGTTAAAACGCAGATTAAAAGCTCAAAACGTGCTGTTTTGCTAAAATAAGCATTTTTCAAGCATTTAGATCGTTGAAATCGTTCAAATAGAAGCTAACATTAATAAAAAACGAATAATAAAATTTCGTCGTTTTTATGCTGTTTTACGCGTTAAAACGCAGATTAAAGCTCAAAAACGTGCTGTTTTGCTAAAATAAGCATTTTCAAGCATTTTAGATCGTAGAAATCGTTCAAATAGACGCACATTAATAAAACGAATAATAAAAAATTCTCAGTCGTTTTTATGTTGTTTTACGCGTTAAAAACGCAGATTAAAAGCTCAAAATGTGCTGTTTTGCTAAAAATAAGCATTTCAAGCATTTTAGACGTTGAAATCGTTCAAATAGAAGCAATAATAAAAAAAACGAATAATAAAAATTCGTCGTTTTTATGCTGTTTTGCACGCGTTAAAACGCAGAATAAAAGCTCAAAAACGTGCTGTTTTGCTAAAAATAAGCATTTTCAAGCATTTTAGATCGTTGAAATCGTTCAACAGAAGTGGGTCATTAATAAAAAGCGAATAATAAAAATTTCGTCGTTTTTATGATGTTTTTACGCGTTAAAACGCAGATTAAAAGCTCAAACGTGCTGTTTTGCTAAATAAGCATTTCAAGCATTTTGTGATCGTTGAAATCGTTCAAATAGACGCAATAAAATAAAAACGAATAATAAAATTCTGCCGTTTTTATGCTGTTTTACGCGTTAAAAACGCAGACAAAAGCTCAAAACGTGCTGTTTTGCTAAAATAAGAATTTTCAAGCATTTTAGATCGCTGAAATCGTTCAAATAGATAATATTAATAAAAAACGAATAATAAAATTTTCGTCGTTTTTATGCTGTTTTACGCGTTAAAACGCAGAATAAAAGCTCAAAACGTGCTGTTTTGCTAAAATAAGCATTTTCGCCATTTTTAAAATCGCTACAGTCGTTCAAATAGAAGCAATATTAATAAAAACGAATAATAAAAATTCGTCGTTTTTATGCTGTTTTACGCGCTAAAACGCAGATTAAAAGCTCTCAAAAACCTGCTGTTTTGCTGCTAAAATAAGCATTTTTCAAGCTTTTTAGATAGTTGAAATCGTTCAAATAGACGTGCAATAAAAATAAAAAACGACAATAAAATTTCGTCGTTTTTGCTGTTTTACGCGTTAAAAAACGCAGAATAAAAGCTCGTAAAACGTGCTGTTTTGCTGCAAATAAGCATTTTCAAGCATTTTAGATCGTTGAAATCGTTCAAATAGACGCAATATTTAACAAAAAACGAAAAATAAAAATTCGTCGTTTTTATGCTGTTTTACGCGTTAAACGCAGATTAAAGCCTCAAAACGTGCTGCTGTTTTGGCTAAAATAAGCATTTTCAAGCATTTTAGATCGTTGTCAAATAGACGCACATAATAAAAACGAATAATAAAAATTTCGTCGTTTTTATGCTGGGTTTTACGCGTTAAAACGCAGATTAAAGCTCAAACGTGCTGTTTTGCTAAAAATAAGCATTTTCATTTCAGATCGTTGAAATGTTTAATAGAAGCAATATTAATAAAAAAAAAAAACGAATAATAAAAAATCGTTTCCCTTTATAAGCTGTTTTACGCGTTAAAACGCAGTGATTAAAGCCTGCAAACGTGCTGTTTTGCTAAAATAAGCATTTTCAAGCATTTTAGATCGCTGGAATCGTTCCAAATAGAAGTACATTAATAAAAAGCGAATAATAAAAATTCCTGTCGTTTTATGATGTTTTACGCGCTAAAACGCAGATTAAAGCTCAAACGTGCTGTTTTGCTAAAATAAGCATTTTCAAGCATTTTAGATCGTTGGAAATCGTTCAAATAGAAGCAATATTAATAAAAACGAATAATGTACCTGTCGTTTTTATGTTGCTTTACGCGTTAAAATCGCAGATTAAAGCTCAAAACGCTGTTTTGCTAAAATAAGCATTTTCAAGCATCTAGGATCGTTGAAATGTTCAAATAGACGCAATATTAATAAAAACAAATAATAAAAATTTCTGTCGTTTTATGCTGTTTTACGCGTTAAAACGTTGATTAAAGCTCAAAACGTGCTGTTTTGCTAAAAAATAAGCATTTTCAAGTATTTGATCGTTGGAAATCGTTCAAATAGACGCACATTAATAAAACGAATAATAAAAAACTGTCGTTTTATGCTGTTTTACGCGTTAAAAGATTAAAGCTCAAAACGTGCTGTTTTAGCAAATAAGCATTTTCAGCATTTTAGATCGTTGAAATCGTTCAAATAGAGCAATATTAATAAAAAACGAATAATAAAAATTGTCGAGTGCTGTTTTACGCGTTAGCAGATTAAAGCTCAAACGTGCTGTTTTGCTAAAATAAGTATTTTCAAGATTTTAGATCGTTGGAATCGTTCAAATAGAAGTTAAATATTAATAAAAAACGAATAATAAAAAATTCTGTCGTTTTTATGCTGTTTTACGCGTTAAAAACGCAGATTAAAGCTCAAAACGTGCTGTTTTATAAAATAAGCATTTTCAAGACGATCGTAGAAATCGTTCAAATAGACGCAATATTAATAAAAACGAATAATAAAATTTCCGTCGTTTTATAAAGCTGTTTTACGCGTTAAAAACGCAGATTAAAGCTCAAAACGTGCCGTTTTGCTAAAAATAAGCATTTTCAAGCATTTTAGATCGTTGAAATCGTTCAACAGAAGCATTAATAAAACGAATAATAAAAAATTCGTCGTTTTATGCTGTTTTACGCGTTAAAACGCAGAATAAAGCTCAAAACGTGCTGTTTTGCTAAATAAGCATTTTCAAGCATTTTAGATCGCTGGAAATCGTTCAAATAGAGCGTTTACAAAAAAAAGCGAATAACAAAATTTCGTCGTTTCGGCGATGTTTTTACGCGTTAAAACGCAGATTGCGCCTGCAAAACGTGCTGTTTCTTTTGCTAAAATAAGCATTTTCAAGCATTTTAGATCGTTGAAATTGTTCAACAGACGCACAAAAATAAAAACGAATAATAAAAATTTCGTCGTTTTATGCTGTTTTACGCGTTAAAACGCAGAATAAAGCTCAAAACGTGCTGTTTTGCTAAATAAGAATTTTCAAGCATTTTAGATCGTTGAAATCGTTCAAATAGACGCAATATTAATAAAAAAACGAATACTAAAATTTTCGCTCGTTTTATGTTGTTTTACGCGTTAAAACGCAGAATAAAGCCCAAAACGCGCTGTTTTGCTGCAAATAAGCATTTTCAAGCATTTTAAATCGTTGAAGTCGTTCAAATAGAAGCAATATTAATAAAAATCTAATAATAAAAATTCGCCGTTTTCGTTGTTTTACGCGTTAAACGCAGATTAAAAGCTCAAAACTGCTGTTTTGCTAAAAATAAGCATTTTCGCTTTATAGATCGTTGAAATCGTTCAACAGACGCAATAAAAATAAAAACGAATAATAAAAATTCCCTGTCGTTTTATGCTGTTTTACGCGTTAAAACGCAGAATAAAAGCTCAAAACGTGCTGTTTTGCTAAAAATAAGCATTTTCAAGCATTTTAGATCGTTGAAATCGTTCAAAACAGACGCAATATTAATAAAAAACGAATAATAAAAATTCGTCCTTTTATGCTGTTTTACGCGTTAAAAACGCAGATTAAAGCCCGCGCGCTGTTTTACAAAATAAGCATTTTCAAGCATTTGATCGTTGAAATCGTTCAAATAAAGCACATTAAAAACAACGCACAAAAATTTCGTCGTTTTATGTTGTTTACGCGTTAAAACGCAGATTAAAGCCCAAAACGTGCTGTTTTGCCAAAATAAGCATTTTCAAGCATTTTAGATCGCTGAAATCGTTTAAATAGAAGCAATATTAATAAAAACGAATAATAAAAAATTCGTCATTTTTATGCTGTTTTACGCTAAAACGCAGAATAAAGCTCAAAACGTGCTGTTTTGCTGAAATAAGCATTTTCAAGCATTTTAGATCGATGAAATCGTTCAAATAGACGCAATATTAATAAAAACGAATAATAAAAAATTCGTCGTTTTATGCTGTTTTACGCGTTAAAACGCAGATTAAAGCTCAAACGTGCTGTTTTGCTGAAAATAAGCATTTTCAAGCATTTTAGATCGTTGAGATCGTTCAAATAGACGCAAATATTAATAAAAACGAATAATAAAAATTTCGTCGTTTTATAGTGTTTTACGCGTTAAAACGCAGATTAAAGCTCAAATCGTGCTGTTTTGCTAAAATAAGCATTTTCAAGCATTTTAATCGTTAAAGTCGTTCAAATAGACGCAATATTAATAAAACGAAATAAAAAATTGTCGTTTTTATGCTGTTTTACGCGTTAAAACGCAGATTAAAGCTCTCAAAACGCTGTTTTGCTAAAATAAGCATTTTCAAGCTTTTAGATCGTTGAAATCGTTCAAATAGACGCAATAAAAATAAAAAACGAATAATAAAATTCTGTCGTTTTATGCTGTTTTACGCGTTAAAACGCAGAATAAAGCTCAAAACGGTGTTTTGCTAAAATAAGCATTTTCAAGCATTTTAGATCGTTGAAATCGTTCAAATAGAAGCAATATTAATAAAAACGAATAATAAAAATTCGTCGTTTTATGTGTTTTACGCGTTAAACGCAGATTAAAGCTCAAACGTGCTGTTTTGCTAAAATAAGCATTTTCAAGCATTTTAGATCGTTGAAATCGTTCAAATAGAAGCAATATTAATAAAAACGAATAATAAAAATTCGTCGTTTTATGCTGTTTTACGCGTTAAAACGCAGATTAAAGCTCAAAACGTGCTGTTTTGCTAAAATCAGCAATTTCAAGCATTTTAGATCGTTGAAATCGTTCAAATAGACGCAAAAAATAAAAACGAATAATAAAAATTTCGTCGTTTTATGTTGTTTTACGCGTTAAAACGCAGAATAAAGCTCAAAACGTGCTGTTTTGCTAAAATAAGCATTTTCAAGCATTTTAGATCGTTGAAATCGTTCAAATAGAAGCAATATTAATAAAAGCGAATAATAAAATTTCGTCGTTTTGTAGTTTTACGCGTTAAACGCAGATTAAAAGCTCAAAACGCGTTGCTTTACAAAATAAGCATTTTTCAAGCATTTTAGATCGTTGAAATCGTTCAACAGAAGCAATATTAATAAAACGAATAATAAAAATTCGTCGTTTTTATGCTGTTTTACGCGTTAAAACGCAGAATAAAGTTCGCAACGTGCTGTTTTGCTAAAATAAGCATTTTCACATTTTAGATCGTTGAAATCGTTCAACAGAAGCAATATTAATAAAAGTGAATAATAAAATTTCGTCGTTTTATGATGTTTTACGCGTTAAAACGCAGATTAAAAGCTCAAAACGTGCTGTTTTGCTAAAATAAGCATTTTCAAGCATTTTAGGATCGTTGAAATCGTTCAAATAGACGCAATAAAAATAAAACGAATAATAAAAATTTCGTCGTTTTATGTTGTTTTACGCGTTAAAACGCAGAATAAAAGCTCAAACGCTGTTTTGCTGTAAATAAGAATTTTCAAGCATTTTAGATCGTTATTGAAATCGTTCAAATAGACGCAATATTAATAAAAACGAATAACAAAATTTCGTCGTTTTTATGCTGTTTACGCGTTAAAACGCAGAATAAAGCTCAAACGCGCTGTTTGCTAAAATAAGCATTTTCAAGCATTTTAAATCGTTGAAGTCGTTCAACAGAAGCAATATTAATAAAAAAAACGAATAAAAATTCGCCGTTTTATGCCGTTTTACGCGTTAAAAACGCAGATTAAAGCTCAAACGCTATTTTGCTAAAATAAGCATTTTCAGCATTTTAGATCGTTGAAATCGTTCAAATAGAAGCAATATTAATAAAAACGAATAATGTACTCGTCGTTTTGGCGATGTTTTACGCGTTAAAACGCAGATTGCGCTCAAAATGTGCTGTTTTGCTAAAATAAGCATTTTCGCTATTTTGTGATCGTTGAAATGTTCAAATAGACGCAATATTAATAAAAACGAATAATAAAAAATTCGCCGTTTTATGCTGTTTTACGCGTTAAAACGCAGACAAGCTCAAAACGTGCTGTTTTGCTAAAATAAGCATTTTCAAGCATTTAGATCGCTGAAATCGTTCAAATAGAAGCAATATTAAAAACGAATAATAAAAATTTCGTCGTTTTATGTTGTTTTACGCGCTAAAACGCAGATTAAAAGCTCGTAAACGTGCTGCTTTGCTAAAATAAGCATTTTCAAGCATTTTAGACGTTGAAATCGTTTAAATAGAAGCAATATTAATAAAAACGAATAAAAATTCGTCATTTTTATGCTGTTTCACGCGTTAAAACGCAGAATAAAGCTCAAAAACGTGCTGTTTTGCTAAAATAAGCATTTTCAAGCATTTTAGACGCCGAAATCGTTCAAATAGACGCAATATTAATAAAAACGAATACCGTACCGCCGTTTTATGCTGTTTTACGCGTTAAAACGCAGATTAAAACTCAAAAACGTGCTGTTTTGCTAAATAAGCATTTTCAAGCATTTTAGATCGTTGAAATCATCTAAATAGAAGCAATATTAATAAAAACGAATAATAAAAATACCCGCCGTTTTATGTTGTTTTACGCGTTAAAAACGCAGATTAAGCTCAAAACGTGCTGTTTTGCTAAAATAAGCATTTTCGCTATCAGATCGTTGAAATCGTTCAAATAGACGCACATTAATAAAACGAATAATAAAAAAAATTTCGTCGTTTTATGCTGTTTTACGCGTTAAAACGCAGATTGCTCAAAATCGTGCTGTTTTGCTAAAATAAGCATTTTCGCTATTTTAGATCGTTGAAATCGTTCAAATAGAAGCAATAATAAAAACGAATAATAAGAAATTCGTCGTTTTATGCTGTTTTACGCGTTAAAACGCAGAATAAATAAAAGCTCAAAATGCTGTTTTGCTGAAATAAGCATTTTCACATTTTAGATCGATGAAATCAGTTCAAATAGACGCAATATTAATAAAAAACGAATAATAAAAATTCGTCGTTTTATGCTGTTTTACGTTAAAACGCAGATTAAAGCTCAAAACGTGCTGTTTTACAAAATACATTTTCAAGCATTTTAGATCGTTGAGATCGTTCAAATAGACGCAATATTAATAAAAACGAATAATAAAAATTTCGTCGTTTTTATTCTGTTTTACGCGTTAAAACGCAGATTAAAGCTCAAATCGCGCTGTTTTGCTAAAATAAGCATTTTCAAGCATTTTTAATCGTTAAAGTCGTTCGTAGACGCAATATTAATAAAAAACGAATAATAAAAATTCGTCGTTTTATGTTGTTTACGCGTTAAAACGCAGATTAAAAGCTCAAAACGTGCTGTTTTGCTAAAATAAGCATTTTCGCTTTTAGATCGTTGAAAATCGTTCAACAGACGCAATAAAAAATAAAAACGAATAATAAAAATTTTCGTCGTTTTATGCTGTTTCACGCGTTAAAACGCAGAATAAAAGCTCAAAACGCGCTGTTTTGCTAAAATAAGCATTTTCAAGCATTCAGGATCGCTGAAATCGTTCAAATAGAGCCAATATTAATAAAAAACGAATAATAAAAATTCGTCGTTTTTATGCTGTTTTACGCGTTAAAAACGCAGATTAAAGCTCAAAACGTGCTGCTTTTGCTCAAAAATAAGCATTTTCAAGCATTTTAGATCGTTGAAATCGTTCAAATAGAAGCAATATTAATAAAAACGACAATAAAAATTCGTCGTTTTATGTTGTTTTACGCGTTAAAACGCAGATTAAAGCTCAAACGTGCTGTTTTGCTAAAATCAGCACTTAAGCATTTTAGATCGTTGGAAATCGTTCAAATAGGACGCAATAAAAATAAAAAAACTAACAATAAAAATTCTCACGTTTTTATGCTGTTTTACGCGTTAAAAACGCAGAATAAAAGCTCAAAACGCTGTTTTGTTGCACAAGCATTTTCAAGCATTTTAGGACGCTGAAATCGTTCAAATAGAAGCAATATTAATAAAAACGAATAATGCGTAAAATTCGTCATTTTTATGCGTTGTTTACGCGTTAAAACGCAGATTAAAGCTCAAAACGTGCTGTTTTGCAAAAAATAAGCATTTTCAAGCATTTTAGATCGTTGAAATCGTTCAAATAGACGCAATATTAATAAAAACGAATAAAAATTTCCGTCGTTTTTATGCTGTTTACGCGTTAAAACGCGGATTAAAAGCTCAAACGTGCTGTTTTGCTAAATAAGCATTTTCAAGCATTTCAGATCGCTGAAATCGTTTAAATAGAAGCAATATTAATAAAAAACGAATAATGTACCCGTCGTTTTTATACGTTTTACGCGTTAAAACGCAGATTAAAAGCTCAAAACGTGCTGTTTTGCCAAAATAAGCATTTTCAAGCATTTTAGATCGTTGAAATCGTTCAAATAGAAGCAATATTAAAAGCGAATAATAAAATTTCGTCGTTTTTATGATGTCATGTTAAAAAACGCAGATTAAAAGCTCGCAACGTGCTGTTTTGCTAAAATAAGCATTTTCAAGCATTTGTAGATCGTTGAAATCGTTCAAATAGAAGCATTAATAAAACGAATAATAAAAAAATTCGTCGTTTTTATGCTGTTTTACGCGTTAAAACGCAGATTAAAAGCTCAAAACGTGCTGTTTTGCTAAAATAAGCATTTTCAAGCATTTTAGATCGTTGAAATGTTCAAATAGACGCAATATTAATAAAACAACACAAAATTTCGTCGTTTTATGCTGTTTACGCGTTAAACGCTGATTAAAGCTCAAAACGTAAAGCGCTGTTTTGCTAAAATAAGCATTTTCGCATTTTTAGATCGTTAAACGTTCAAAATAGACGCAATATTAATAAAAAACGAATAATAAAAATTCGTCGTTTTATGCTGTTTACGCGTTAAAACGCAGATTAAAGCTCAAAACGTGCTGTTTTGCTAAAATAAGCATTTTCAGCATTTTAGATCAACGTTGAAATCGTTCAAATAGAAGCAATATTAATAAAAACGAATAATGTACCCGTCGTTTTATGCTGTTTTACGCGTTAAACGCAGATTAAAAGCTCAAACGTGCTGTTTTGCTAAAATAAGCTGCCATTTTAGATCGTTGAAATCGTTCAAATAGAAGCAATATTAATAAAACGAATAATAAAAATTCTGCCGTTTTTATGCTGTTTTACGCGTTAAAACGCAGATTAAAGCTCAAACGTGCTGTTTTGCTAAAATAAGCATTTTCGCTATTTTAGATCGTAGAAATCGTTCAAATAGACGCACATTAATAAAACGAATAATAAAATTTCGTCGTTTTATGTTGTTTACGCAAGCAAAACGGCAGATTAAAAGCTCAAACGCTGTTTTGCTAACAAGCATTTCAAGCATTTTAGATCGTTGAAATCGTTCGCCAAATAGAAGCAATATTAATAAAAACGAATAATAAAAATTCGTCGTTTTATGCTGTTTTTACGCGTTAAAACGCAGAATAAAGCTCAAAACGTGCTGTTTTGCTAAATAAGTATTTTCAAGCATTTTAGGATCGTTGAAATCGTTCAAAGAGGCAATATTAATAAAAAGCGAATAATAAAAATTTCGTCGTTTTATGATGTTTACGCGTTAAAACGCAGATTAAAGCTCAAAACGTGCTGTTTTGCTGTAAATAAGCATTTTCAAGCATTTTAGACGTTGAAATCGTTCAACAGACGCAATAAAATAAAAAACGAATAATAAAAATTTCGTCGTTTTATGTTGTTTTACGCGTTAAAAACGCAGAATGTGCTCAAAACGCGCTGTTTTGCTGTGCCAGAATTTTCATATTTTAGATCGTTGAACCGTTCAAATAGACGTGCAATATTAATAAAAACGAATAAATAAAATTTCGTCGTTTTTATGCTGTTTTACGCGTTAAAACGCAGAATAAAGCTCAAAACGTGCTGTTTTGTTAAAATAAGCATTTTCAAGCATTTTAAATCGTTGAAGTCGTTCAAATAGAAGCAATATTAATAAAAAACGAATAATAAAAAATCTGTCGTTTTATGTCGTTTTACGCGTTAAAACGCAGATTAAAGCTCAAAACTCGCTGTTTTGCTAAATAAGATTAAGCTTTATAGATCGTTGAACGAAATAGACGCAATAAAAATAAACGAATAATAAAATTTCGTCGTTTTTATGTTGTTTACCGCGTTAAACGCAGAATAAAGCCTCAAACGCTGTTTTTGCTGTACAAGTACTTTCAAGCATTTTAGATCGTTGAAATCAATAAATAGACGCAATATTAATAAAAACGAATAATAAAAATTCGTCCTTTTTAGTTGTTTACGCGTTAAACGCAGATTAAAGCTCAAAACGTGCTGTTTTGCTAAAATAAGCATTTTCACATTTTAGATCGCTGAAATCGTTCAAATAGAAGCAATATTAAAAAACGAATAATAAAATTTCGTCGTTTTTATGCTGTTTACGCGTTAAAACGCAGATTAAAAGCTCAAAACGTGCTGTTTTGCTAAAATAAGCATTTTCAAGCATTTTAGATCGTTGAAATCGTTTAAATAGAAGCAATATTAATAAAAACGAATAATAAAAATTCGTCATTTTTATGCTGTTTTACGCGTTAAAACGCAGAATAAAAGCTCAAAACGTGCTGTTTTGCTAAAATAAGCATTTTCAAGCATTTGTGATCGTTGAAATGTTCAAATAGACGCAATATTAATAAAAACGAATAATAAAAAATTTCAATGTTTTTATGCTGTTTTACGCGTTAAAAACGCAGATTAAAACTCAAACGTGCTGTTTTGCTAAAATAAGCATTTTCGGGCATTTTAGATCGTTGAAATCGTTCAAATAGAAGCTAAATATTAATAAAAACGAATAATAAAAAATTCGCCGTTTTATGCTGTTTTACGCGTTAAAACGCAGATTAAAGCTCAAACGCTGTTTTACAAAATACATTTTCAAGACGACGTTGAAATCGTTCAAATAGACGCGCAATATTAATAAAAACGAATACCGTACCTCGTCGTTTTGCTGTTTACGCGTTAAACGCAGATTAAAAGTCTCAAACGTGCTGTTTTGCTAAAATAAGCATTTCAAGCATTTTAGATCGTTGAAATCGTTCAAATAGAAGCTACTATTAATAAAAACGAATAATAAGAAATTCGTCGTTTTATGCCGTT
>NW_027047035.1:0-17967 GCF_025399875.1 Dalotia coriaria | reverse complement strand
TCGTTTCAAATAGACGAAAATTATTAAAAAAAAACGAATAAAAAAAAAAATTTCGTTGTTTTATGCTGTTTTACGGGGTTAAAAAACGCAGTTTAAAAAGCTAAAAACGTGCTGTTTTGCTAAAAAAAAAGGCATTTCAAGCATTTTAGATCGGGGAAATCGTTAAAAATAGAAGAAATATTAAAAAAAAACGAAAAAAAAAAAATTTCGTCGTTTTATGCTTTTTTTTCGCTTAAGACGGGTTTAAAAACCCTAAAAAAGGGCTGTTTTGCTAAAAAAAATCATATTCAAGCATTTTAGATCGTTAAAAATCTTTCGAATAGACGCAATATTAATAAAAACGAAAAAAAAAAAATTTGTTGTTTTATGCTGTTTTAGGGTTAAAAAGGGGGGGATTAAAGCTAAAAACGTGCTTTTTTTGCAAAAAATAACTTTTCAAGCTTTTTAGATCTTTGGGAAATTGAAAAGACGAATTTATTAAAAAAAACGAATTATAAAAAATTTCGTCGTTTTATCCCCGGTTTTACGCGTTAAAACGCAGTTTAAAAAGCTAAAAAACGTGCTGTTTTGCAAAAATAAGCTTTTTCAAGCTTTTTAGATCGTTGAAATCGCTCAAATAGAAGCAAATTAAAAAAACCCAATAAAAAATTTTTCCCCGTCTTTTTAAATTTTCCCTTTTTACGCGTTAAAAAAACGCGGGTTTTTGGGCTCAAAACGTGCTGTTTTTTTAAAATAATTTTTTCCCCTTTTTTAGACGGGAAATCTTTCCCAAAAGACGAAATATTAAAAAAACGAATAATAAAAATTTCGTCTTTTTTATGCGTTTTACGCTTTAAAAATAGATTAAAGCTAAAAAGTGCTTTTTTGTCAAAATAAGCATTTTCGGCATTTTAGATCGTTGAAATCTTTCCCAAAGAGACGCACATTACCAAAACAAAATAAAAAAAAATTTCGCCGTTTTATCCCGTTTTACGCGTTAAAACGCAGTTTAAAAAGTTTAAAAAACGTCCCTGTTTTGCTAAAAAAAATTTTTTCCCCATTTTAGATCGCTGGAAATCGTTCAAATAGACGAAATATTAAAAAAAAAACGAATAAAAAAATTTGGGCCGTTTTATGCTGTTTTACGCTTTAAAAACGCGATTAAAGCTAAAAAGGGCCGTTTTGTTTAAAAGCATTTTCCCGGCATTTTAGATCGTTGAAATCTTTCCCAAATAGAAGAAAAATATTAAAAAAAACAAAATAAAAAAAAATTCGTCTTTTTTATGTTGTTTTTACGCGTTAAAAGCAGTTTAAAAAGTTTCAAAACGTGCTGTTTTGTTAAAAAAATAATAAATTTTTCAAGAAAGGACGGGGAAATCGTTCAAATCGAAGCAATAATAAAAAAAAACGAATAAAAAAAAATTTTGCCGTTTTATGTTGTTTTACGCGTTAAAACGCAGATTAAAGCTAAAAAACGTGCTGTTTTGCAAAAAATAATCATTTTCAAGCATTTTAGATCTTTAAAAACCGTTTCAAATAGACGCAAATATTAATAAAAAACGAATAAAAATGTCGTCGTTTTATGCTGTTTTACGCTTTAAAAAACGCAGTTTAAAAAGCCCCAA
The DNA here is from genome assembly GCF_025399875.1 of Dalotia coriaria. Classification (NCBI taxonomy): domain Eukaryota; kingdom Metazoa; phylum Arthropoda; class Insecta; order Coleoptera; family Staphylinidae; genus Dalotia; species Dalotia coriaria. The sequence goes on along the minus strand of NW_027047035.1, from coordinate 16,363 downwards.
AACGCCGAAAAATTTTAAGCATTTTCAAGCTTTTTAGATCGTTGAAATCGTTCAAACAAAATAATAAAAAAAAACGAATAAAAAAAAAATTCCTTTTTTGGCTTTTTTTACGCGTTAAAACGCAGTTTAAAAAGCTCAAAACGTGTTTTCTTTTGCAAAAATAATCATTTTAAAAGCACTTTAGATCTTTTTGGAAACCGTTCAAATAGACCCCAAATTAAAAAAAACCGGGAATAATAAAAATTTCGTTTTTTTTGGGCCTGTTTTACGCGTAAAACACAGTTTAAAAAGCTCAAAACGGTTTGTTTTGCTTAAAATAAGCATTTTCAAGCATTTTAGATCGGGGAAATCGTTAAAAATAGAAGCAATTTTAAATAAAAAACGAATAAAAAAAAAAATCGTCGTTTTATGCTTTTTTACGCTTTAAAAAACGAGATTAAAGCTCAAAACGGGTTTTTGGGCCAAAAAATTTCTTTTTCGAAATTTGATGCTGGAAATTCCCCAAATAGACGGCAATATTAATAAAAACGAATAAAAAAAATTTGTCGTTTTATGCTGTTTTAGGGTTTAAAAAACGCAGATTAAAGCTCAAAACGTCCCGTTTTGCAAAAAATAATCATTTTCAACCCTTTTTAGATCGTTGATTTTCTTTCCCAAATAGACGCAAATTAATAAAAACAAATAAAAAAAATTTTTCCTTTTTTATGCTTTTTTTACTTTAAAAAGGGCAGTTTAAAACCCTTAAAAAACGTGCTTTTTTGCTAAAATAAGCATTTTCAAGCATTTTAGATCGTTGAAATCGTTAAATAGAAGAAATATTAAAAAAAAACGAATAAAAAAAAATTCGTCGTTTTATGTTTGGTTTTTACGCTTTAAAAAGGGCGGGATTAAAGCTAAAAAACGCGCAGTTTTCAAAATAACTATTCAAGATTTAGATCGTTGAAATCGTTCAAATAGAAGCAATATTAATAAAAAACGAATAATAAAAATTCGTCGTTTTATGCTGTTTTACGCGTTAAAACGCAGATTAAAGCTCAAAACGTGCTGTTTTGCTAAAATAATCATTTTCAAGCATTTTAGATCGTTGAAATCGTTCAAATAGACGCAATATTAATAAAACGAATAATAAAAATTTCGTCGTTTTATGCTGTTTTACGCGTTAAAACGAGATTAAAGCTCAAAACGTGCTGTTTTGCAAAATAAGCATTTTCAAGCATTTTAGATCGTGAAATCGTTCAAATAGACGCAATATTAAAAAAAACGAATAATAAAAAATTTCGTCGTTTTATGCTGTTTTACGCGTTAAAACGCAGATTAAAGCTCAAAACGTGCTGTTTTGCTAAAATAATCATTTTCAAGCATTTTAGATCGTTGAAATCGTTCAAATAGACGCAATATTAATAAAAAACGAATAATAAAATTTCGTCGTTTTATGCTGTTTTACGCGTTAAAACGTCAGATTAAAGCTCAAAACGCTGCTGTTTTGCTTAAATAAGTCATTTCAAGCATTTTAGATCGTTAAATCGTTCAAATAGACGAATATTAATAAAAACGAATAATAAAAATTCGTCGTTTTATGCTGTTTTACGCGTTAAAACGCAGATTAAAAGCTCAAATACGTCTGTTTTGCTAAAATAATGCATTTTCAAGCATTTTAGATCGTTGAAATCGTTCAAATAGAGGGCAATATTAATAAAAACGAATAATAAAAATTTCGTCGTTTTTATGCTGTTTTACGCGTTAAAACGCAGATTAAAGCTCAAAACGTGCTGTTTTGCTAAAATAACATTTCTCAAGCATTTTAGACGTTGAAATGTTCAAATAGAAGCAAATATTAATAAAAAACGAATAATAAAAATTCGTCGTTTTATGCTGTTTTACGCGTTAAAACGCAGATTAAAGCTCAAAACGTGCTGTTTTGCTAAAATAATCATTTCAAGCATTTTAGATCGTTGAAATTGTTCAAATAGACGCAATATTAATAAAACGAATAATAAAAATTTCGTCGTTTTATGCTGTTTTACGCGTTAAAACGCAGATTAAAGCTCAAAGACGTGCTGTTTTGCTAAAATAACATTTTCAGCATTTTAGATCGTTGAAATGTTCAAATGAACAATATTAATAAAAAACGAATAATAAAAATTTCGTCGTTTTATGCTGTTTACGCGTTAAAACGCAGATTAAAAGCTCAAAACGTGCTGTTTTGCTAAAATAACATTTTCAAGCATTTTAGATCGTGAAATCGTTCAAATAAGACGCAATATTAATAAAACGAATAATAAAAAATTTCGTCGTTTTATGTGTTTTACGCGTTAAAACGCAGATTAAAGCTCAAACGTGCTGTTTTGCTAAAATAAGCATTTTCAGCATTTTAGATCGTTGAAATCGTTCAAATAGAAGCAATATTAATAAAAACGAATAATAAAAATTCGTCGTTTTTATGCTGTTTTACGCGTTAAAACGCAGATTAAAGCTCAAAACGTGCTGTTTTGCTAAAATAATCATTTTCAAGCATTTTAGATCGTTGAAATCGTTCAAATAGACGCAATATTAATAAAAACGAATAATAAAATTCGTCGTTTTATGCTGTTTTACGCGTTAAAACGCAGATTAAAGCTCAAAACGTGCTGTTTTCTAAAATAATCATTTTCAAGCATTTTAGATCGTTGAAATCGTTCAAATAGACGCAATATTAATAAAAACGAATAATAAAAATTTCGTCGTTTTTATGCTGTTTTACGCGTTAAAACGCAGATTAAAGCTCAAAACGTGCTGTTTTGCTAAAATAAGCATTTTCAAGCATTTAGATCGTTGAAATCGTTCAAATAGAAGCAATATTAATAAAAACGAATAATAAAAATTCGTCGTTTTATGCTGTTTTACGCGTTAAAACGCAGATTAAAGCTCAAAACGTGCTGTTTTGCTAAAATAATCATTTTCAAGCATTTTAGATCGTTGAAATCGTTCAAATAGACGCAATATTAATAAAAACGAATAATAAAAATTTCGTCGTTTTATGCTGTTTTACGCGTTAAAACGCAGATTAAAGCTCAAAACGTGCTGTTTTGCTAAAATAAGCATTTTCAAGCATTTTAGATCGTTGAAATCGTTCAAATAGAAGCAATATTAATAAAAACGAATAATAAAAATTCGTCGTTTTTATGCTGTTTTACGCGTTAAAACGCAGATTAAAAGCTCAAAACGTGCTGTTTTGCTAAAATAATCATTTTCAAGCATTATAAATCGTTGAAATCATTTCCAAATAGACGCAATAATAATAAAAACAGATAATAAAATTTCGTCGTTTTTTATGCTGTTTACGCGTTAAAACGCAGATTATAGCTCAAAACGGTACTGTTTTGCTAAAATAAGCATTTTCAAGCATTTTAGATCGTTGAAATCGTTCAAAATAGAAGCAATATTAATAAAACGAATAATAAAAATTCGTCGTTTTTATGCTGTTTTACGCGTTAAAACGCAGATTAAAAGCTCAAAAACGTGCTGTTTTTGCTGGAAATAATCATTTCAAGCATTTTTAGATCGTTGAAATCGTTCAAAATAGACGCAATATTAATAAAAACGAATAATAAAAATTTCGTCGTTTTATGCTGGCTACGCGTTAAACGCAGATTAAAGCTCAAAAACGTGCTGTTTTAAAATAAGCATTTTCCAAACATTTTAGATCGTTGAAATCGTTTCAAATAGACGCAATATTATTAATAAAACGAATAATAGAAAAATTCGTCGTTTTTATGCATTTACGATTAAAACGCAGATTAAAGCTCAAAACCGTGCTGTTTTGCTAAAATAATCATTTTGAAGCATTTTTAGATCTCGTTGAAATCACGTTCAAATAGACGCAATATTAATAAAGAAGTTACGGAATAACAAAATTTCGTCGTTTTTATGCTGTTTTACGCGTTAAAACTACCAGTTAAAACTCAAACATTAACTGTTTTGCTAAAATAAGCATTTTCAAGCATTTTCAGATCGTTAAATCGTTCAAATAAGAAGAAATATTAATAAAAACTAATAACTAAAAAAATTCGTCGTTTTTATGCTGTTTTACGCGCGTTAAAACGCGAACAAAAGCTTTCAAAACGTGCTGTTTGCTAAAATAAGCATTTTCAAGCATTTTAGATCGTTGAAATCGTTCAAATAGAATAGTAACAAAAACGAATAATAAAAATTCACGTCACGTTTTATACTGTTTACGTGTTAAAACGCTGATTAAGGCCTCAAACAGTACTGTTTTGCTAAAATAATCATTTTCAAGCATTTTTAGATCGTTGAAATCGTACAAATAGAAATATTAATAAAACGAACAATAAAATTCGTCGTTTTATGCTGTTTTACGCGTTAAAAACGCGGATTGGAGCTCAAAACGTGCTGTTTTGCTAAAATAATCCTTATTCAAGCATTTTTAAGATCGGGTGAAATCGTTCAAATAGACGCAATATTAATAAAAACGAATGTAAAAAATTTCGTCGTTTTTATGCTTGTTTTACGCGTTGAAACGCAGATTAAACTCAAAACGCGATGCTGTTTTGATAAAACCATATTTTCTCAAGCATTTTAGATAGATTAGAAATCATTTCAAATAAACAATAATAATAAAACGAATAATAAAAATTCGTCGTTTTTATGCTGTTATACGCGTTAAAACGCAGATTAAAGCTCAAAACGTGCTGTTTTGCTAAAATAATCATTTTCAAGCATTTTAAATCGTTGAAATCGTTCAAATAGACGCAATATTAATACAAAACACTTTATAGCAAAATTTCGTCGTTTTTATGCTGTTTGCGCGTTAAAACACTGGGTATAACTCAAAACGTGCTGTTTTGCTAAAATAAACATTTTCAAGCATTTTAGATCGTTGAAATCTCGTTCAAATAGAAGCAATATTAATAAAGCAGACAATAAAAAATTCGCATCATTTTATGCTGTTTTACGCGTTAAAACGCAGATTAAAGCTCAAAAACGTGCTGTTTTGCTAAAATAATCATTTTCAAGCATTTTAGATCATTGAAATCGTTCAAAATAGACGCAATATTAATAAAAACGAATAATAAAAATTTCGTCGTTTTTGTACTTGTTTTTACGCGTTAAGAAACGCAGATTAAAACTCCAAAGACGTACTGTTTTGCTAAAATAAGCATTTTCAACGTACTAGATCGATTTAAATCAACTAAATAGACGCAATATTAATAAAACAGATAATGAAAAATTTACGTCGTTTTTATGCTGTTTACGCGCGTTAAACGCAGATTAAACTCAAAACGTGCTGTTTGCTAAAATAATCATTTGAAGCATTTTAGATCGTTGAAATCCCAAATAGAGCACAATATTAATAAAACACGAATAAGCCAAAAATTTCGTCGTTTTTTTTATGCTGTTTACGCGTTAAAACGCAGATTGAAGCTCAAAACGTGCTGTTTTGCTGAAATAAACATTTTCAAGCATTTAAGGTCGTTAAAATCGTTCAAATAGAAGAAATATTAATAAAAACTAATAATACAAAAAGTGCGTCGTTTTATGCTGTTTTACGCGTTGAAACGCAGATTAAAACTCAAACGTGCTGTTTTGCTAAAATAAGCATTTTTCGGCATTTTAGATCGTTGAAATCGTTCAAATAGAAGAAATATTAACAAAAAACGAATAATAAAAAATTCGTCGTTTTATGCTGTTTGCGTGTTAAAAACGCTGAGATTAAGGCTCAAAACGTGCTGTTTTCTACAAAACAATCATTTTCAAGCATTTTAGATCGACAGAAATCATTCAAATAGAAGAAATATTAATAAAAACGGAGCAATAAAATTCGTCGTTTTTATGCTTTTGTTTTACGCGGTAAAACGCAGATTAAGCTCAAAACGTGCTGTTTGCTAAAATAATCATATTAAAGCATTTGAGTCGTTGGAAATCGTTCAAATAGACGCAATGGTAATAAAAACGAATAATAAAAGAATTTCGTCGTTTTATGCTGTTTTGCACGCGTTAAAGAAAACATGAATTAAAGCTCAAAACGTGCTGTTTTGCTAAAATAAAAGCATTTTCAGCATTTTAGATCGTTGAAATCGTTCAAAATAGAAGCAATATTAATAAAAACAGATAATAAAAAATTTAAAATTCGTTTTATGCTGTTTTACTGATGAAACGCAGATTAAAACTCAAAACGTGCTGTTTTACTGAAATAGTCATTTTCAAGCATTTTAGATCGTTGAAATCGTTCAAATAGACATAATATTAATAAAACGGAATAATAAAAATTTCGTCCGTTTTTTGCTGTTTTACGCGTTAAAACTATTGCAGATTAAAAACTCAAAACGTGCTGTTTTGTTAAATAATCATTTTCAAAGCACTTTAGATCACGTTGAAATCATTTCAAATAGACGCAATAATAAAAGTAGATAATAAAAATTTCGTCGTTTTTATGCTGTTTTACGCGGGTAAAACGCAGATTAAAGCTCAAACGTGCTATTTGCTAAAATAATCATTTTCAGCGAAAATTTTAGATCGTTGAAATCGTTCAAATAGACGCAATATTAATAAAGCAAATAATAAAAATTTCGTCGTTTTATGCTGTTTGCGCGTTAAAACGCAGATTAAACTCAAACATTGCTGTTTTGCTAAAATATTATTTTCATTGCATTTTAGATCGTTGAAATTGTTCAAATAGACGCAATATTAATAAAAAACGAATAATAAAAATTTCGTCGTTTTGTGCTGTTTTACGCGTTAAAACTACGCAGATTAAAGCTCAAAACATACTGTTTTGCTTTCAGAGTAAAAGCATTTTCAAGCATTTTTGATCCATTGGAAATCATTCAAATAAGAAACATGTAAAACGAATAATAAAAATTCGTCGTTTTTTATACTTTGTTTACGCGTTAAACGCAGATTAAAAGCTCAAAACGTGTTTTGCTAAAATAATCATTTTCAAGCATTTTAGATCGTTGAAATTGTTCAAATAGACGCAATAGTAATAAAACGAATAATAAAAAATTTCGTCGTTTTTATGCTGTTTACGCGTTAAAACGTACTGAATTAAACTCTCAAACGTGCTGTTTGCTAAAATAAGCATTTTCAAGCATTTTGGTTCGTTGAAATCGTTCAAATAGAAGCAATATTAATAAAACGAATAATAAAAATTCGTCGTTTTATGCTGTTTACGCGTTAAAACGCAGATTAAAGCTCAAAACGTGCTGTTTTTGCTAAAATAATCATTTTCAAGCATTTTTAGAATCATTGAAATCGTCAAATAGACGCAATATTAATAAAAACGAATAATAAAATTTCGTCGTTTTATGATGTTTTGCGTTAAAACGCAAGATTAAAACTCAAAACGTGCTGTTTGCTAAAATAAGCATTTTCAGCATTTTAGATCGTTGGAAATCGTTCAAATAGACGCAATATTAATAAAACGAATAATAAAAAAATTCGTCGTTTTTATGCTGTTTTACGTGTTAAAACGCAGATTGAAGCTCAAAACGTGATGTTTTTGCTAAAATAATCATTTTCTAGCATTTTAGATCGTTGAAACCGTTCAAATAGACGCAATATTAATAAAACGAAAAATAAAGAAATTTCGTCGTTTTTATATATTTTACGCGTTAAAACGCAGATTAAAGCTCAAAACGTGCTGTTTTGCTAAGATAAGCGCATTTTCAAGCATTTTAGATCCGTTGAAATCGTTCGAAATAAGAAGAAAATAATAACCAAAACGAATAATAAAAAATTCGTCGTTTTATGCTGTTTTACGCGTTAAAACGCAGATTAGACTCAAAACGTGCTGTTTTGCTAAACCATCATATTCAAGCATTTTAGATCGTTGAAATCATTTCAAATAGACGCAATATTAATAAAAACGAATAATGAAATTTTCGTCGTTTTATGCTGTTTACGCGATTAAAAGCCTGAATTAAAACAAAACGTGCTGTTTTTTGTAAAATAAGCATTTTCAAGCATTTTAGATCGCGTTGAAATCATTCAAATAGAAGCAATATTAATAAAAAGCGAATAATAAAAAATCGTCGTTTTATGCTGTTTTTATACGTTAAAACGCAGATTAAAGCTCAAAAACGTGCTGTTTTACTTTAAAATAATCATTTTCAAGGCATTTTGGATCGTTGAAATCGTTCAAATAGACGCAATATTGTGTAAAACGAATAATAAAAATTTTACGTCGTTTTATGTGTTTTGCGTTAAAACTGCCAGATTAAAACTCAAAACGAAACTGTTTTGCTAAAGTAAGCATTTTCAAAGCATTTTTAGATCGGTGGAAATCGTTCAAATAAACAATATTAGCAAAAAACGAATAATAAAAAATTCGTCGTTTTTATATGTTTTACGCGTTAAAACGCCAGTTAAAGCTCAAAACGTGCTTGTTTTGCTAAAATAATCATTTTCAGCATTTTAGATCCCGTTGAAATCATTTCAAATAGACGCAATGTTAATAAAACGGAATAATAAAAATGTCGTCGTTTTATACTGTTTTACGCGTTAAAACACCAGATTAAGGGGCTCAAAAGCATTGTTTTGCTAAAATAAACATTTTTTCAAGCATGTTAGATCGTTGAAATCGTTCAAATAGAAACAATAATAATAAAACGAATATTAAGATTAAATCACGTTTTATATGCTATTTTACGCGTTAAACGCAGATTAAAACTCAAGCAATGCTATTTTACTGGAAATACAATCATTTTTCAGCATTTTAAGATCAATCGTTCAAATAGACGCAATATTAATAAAAACGAATAATAAAAAGAATTTTGTCGTTTTATGCTGTTTTTACGCGTTAAAACGCAGATTAATACTCAAAACGTGCTGTTTACTTTCAAAATAATATTTCAAAGCATCTGATCGTTGAAATCGTTCAAAATAGACGCAATATTAATAAAAACGAATAATAAAAAGTCGTCGTTTTATGCTGTTTTGCAACGTTAAAACGCAGATTAAAACTCAAAACGTGCTGTTTTGCTAAAATAATCATTTTCAAGCATTTTAGATCTTTGAAATCGTTCAAATAGAAGCAATAATGTAAAAACGAATAATAAAAATTTCGTCGTTTTAAGCTGTTTTACGCGTTAAAACGCGGATTAAACTCAAAACGTGCTGTTTTCTTTAAAATAATCATTTTTCAAACGGCACCCCAGATCGTTGAAATCTTTCAAATAGAAGAAATATTAATAAACAAAATAATAAAAAATTAAATCGTTTTATGCTGTTTTACGCATTAAAACGCAAATTAAAAGCTCAAAACGTGCTGTTTTGCCTAAAATAAACATTTTCAAGCATTTTAGATCGTTGGAAATCGTTCAAATGAAGAAATATTAATAAAAAACGAATAATAAAAATTCGTCGTTTTATGCTACATTTTACACGTGAAAACGCCGATTGAGTAAAACATTGCTGTTTGCTAAAATAATCATTTTCAAACATTTTAGATCGTTGAAATCGTTCAAATGAAAATAATGTAAAAAACGAACAATAAAAATTCAAATAGACGCAATATTAATAAAAACGAATAATAAATTTTGTCGTTTTATGCTGTTTTACGCGTTAAAACGCCAGATTAATGCTCAAAACGTGCTGTTTTGCTTTAAAATAAGCATTTTCAAGCATCTTAGATCGTTGAAATCGTTCTGAATAGACGCAATATTAATAAAAACGAATAATAAAAAAGGTATGATTTTTTTTATGCTTTTGTTTTACGCGTTAAAACGCAGATTTGGCTCAAAACGTGCTGTTTTGCTAAAATAATCATATTCAAGCATTTTAGATCGTTGAAATCGTTCAAATAGACGCAAAATATTAAAAAACAAATAATAAAAAATTCGTCGTTTTTATGCTGTTTTACGCTTAAAACGCAGATTAAATCAAAACGTCTGTTTTGCTAAAATAAGCATTTTCAAGCATTTTAGATCGTTGAAATCGTTCAAATAGAAGAATATTAATAAAAATGAATAATAAAAATTCGTCGTTTTATGCGTTATACGTTAAAACGCTGATTAAGCTCAAAACGTGCTGTTTGCTAAAATAATCATTTTCAAGCATTTTAAATCGTTGAAATCGTTCAAATAGACGCAATATTAATACAAAACGATAATATAAATTTCGTCGTTTTATGTTGTTTTACGCGTTAAAACGCAGATTATAGCTCAAAACGTGCGTTTTGCAAAATAATCATTTTCAAGCATTTTAGATCGTTGAAATCGTTCAAATAAAACGCAATATTAATAAAAAACGAATAAAAAAAATTGTCGTTTTTATGCTGTTTTACGGTTAAAACGCAGATTAAAGCTCAAACTGCTTTTTTTAAAATAACTTTTTCAAGCATTTTAGATCGTTGAAATGTTCAAATAGACGTAAAATATTAATAAAAACGAATAATAAAAATTTCGTCGTTTTATGCTTGTTTTACGCGTTAAAACGCAGATTAAAGCTCAAGACGTGCTGTTTTGCTAAAAAAAGCATTTTCAAGCATTTTAGATCGTTGAAATCTTCAAATAGACGCAATATTAAAAAAAAACGAATAATAAAAATTTCGTCGTTTTATGCTGTTTACGCGTTAAAACGCAGATTAAAGCTCAAAACGTGCTGTTTTTAAAATAATCATTTTGAACTTTTAGATCGTTGAAACCCTGTTCAAATAGACGCAATATTAATAAAAACACGAATAATAAAATTTCGTCGTTTTATGCTGTTTACGCTTAAAACGCAGATTAAAGCTCAAACGTGCTTTTTGCTAAAATAAGCATTTTCAAGCATTTAAGATCGTTAAAATCGTTCAAATATAACGAAATTAATAAAAAAATAATAAAAATTTCGCGTTTTATGCGTTTTTACGCGTTAAAACGGATTTGCTCAAAACGTGCTGTTTTGCTAAAATAAGCATTTTCAAGCATTTTAGATCGTTGAAATCGTTCAAATAGAAAAAATTAACAAAAACGAATAATAAAAATTCGTCGTTTTATGCTGTTTTACGCAGTTAAAACGCTGATTAGGCTCAAAACGTGCTGTTTCGCTAAAATAAGCTTTTCAAGCATTTTAGATCGTTGAAATCGTTCAAATAGAAGAAATATTAATAAAAACGAACAATAAAATTCGTGTTTTATGCTGTTTTACGCGTTAAAACGCAGATTGGGCTCAAAACGTGCTGTTTTGCTAAAATAATCATATTCAAGCATTTAGACGTTGAAATCGTTCAAATAGACGCAATATTAATAAAAATAATAAAATTTCGTCGTTTTATGTGTTTTACGCGTTAAAACGCAGATTAAAAGCTCAAACGTGCTGTTTTTAAAATAAGCATTTTCAAGCATTTAGACGTTGAAATCGTTCAAATAGAAGCAATATTAATAAAAACGAATTAAAAATTCGTCGTTTTATGCTGTTTTACGCGTTAAAACGCAGATTAAAGCCAAAACGTGCTGTTTTGCTGAAATAGTCATTTTCAAGCATTTAGATCGTTGAAACGTTCAAATAGACGCAATATTAATAAAAACGAATATTAAAAATTTCGCGTTTTTATGCGTTTTACGCGTTAAAACGCAGATTAAAGCTCAAAACGTGCTGTTTTGCTAAAATAACATTTTCATGCATTTTAGATCGTTGAAATTGTTCAAATAGACGCAATATTAATAAAAACGAATAATAAAATTTCGTCGTTTTATGCTGTTTTACGCGTTAAAACGCAGATTAAAGCTCAAAACGTGCTGTTTTGCTAAAATAAGCATTTTCAAGCATTTTAGATCGTTGAAATCGTTCAAATAGAAGCAATATTAATAAAAAAATAATAAAAATTCTCTTTTATGCTGTTTTACGTTAAAACGCAGTTAAAGCTCAAAACGGGTTTTTAAAAATTTTTTCAAGTTTTAATCGTTGAAATGTTCAAATAGACGCAATATTAATAAAAACAAAATAAAAATTTCGTCGTTTTATTTTTTACGCGTTAAAAACAATAACTCAAAACGTGCTGTTTTTAAAATAAGCATTTTCAAGCATTTTAATCGTTGAAATCGTTCAAATAGAAACATAATAAAAACGTAATGAAATTCGTTTTAAACGTTTTACTTAAAACGTGTTTTAAAGTCTCAAATCTAGTTTTGTCGTTAAAATTCATTTTAAGCATTTTAGAGTTGAAATCGTTCAAATAGACGTAATTTAATAAAACGAATAATAAAAATTCTCGTTTTATGATGTTTTACGCGTTAAACGCAGATTAAACTCAAAATCTGTTTGTTCAAAATAAAGATTTTAAGCATTTTAGATCGTTGAAATCGTTAAAAAAGCCATTTTAATAAAAACGAATAATAAAAAAATTCGTCGTTTTATCTGTTTTACGTGTTAAAACCAATTAAGCTCAAAAGTGATGTTTGCTAAAAAATCATTTTCAGCATTTTAATCTTGAAACAATTAAATAGAACAATATTAATATGTTTAATTAAAAATGATTAAATTAAACTGCTTTTCGTTAAAACCAGATTAAACTCAAAACTGCTGTTTTAAAATAAATTTCAAGCATTTTAAAAACGAATAATAAAAATACTATTAATATTATAATAATTAAAAAAAATGCGTTTTATGTTTTGCTAAAACAATTAAGCATTAAACGTGAATTTTCTAAAAACATATTAAAAATTTTAATAATAAAATTGCGTTTACTAGAAAATTTAAAATAGCAATAAAATAAAAAATTGCTGTTTTCTAATTACGTTAAAAGGATTAAATTCAAATAGAGATTTTAAAAAAACATTTTCAAATTTTGTCGTTGAAATTGTTTTACGATAAAAGCAATTAAGAAAAACGTGTATTTAAAATTCTTTTATGCTGTTTACCTTTAAAAACGCAGATTAAATAAAACGTTTTAAAAATACATTTTCAAATTTTGCGTTGAACCCGTTAAATAGACAATAATAAAAACAAATAAGAATTTGCTTTTTATTTTTACCGTTAAACGCAGAATTTAAAATAAAACAGCTTTTTAAAAAATTTAAACATTTTAGATCTTACTGTTTCTAAAGCAATTAAAACAAAATATTAAAATTTTGGTTTTATGCTGTTTTAGCGTTAAAAACGCTTAAATAAAACTATGTTTACTAAAATAAAATTTGCATTTTAGTGTTGAAATCTTAAATAGACAACTAATTTTAAATAAATAAAATTTTTATTTTATATCGTTTAGTTAAAACGAGTTAGTTAAAAATGCGTTTTAAAAATTTTTCAAGCACTTTATCGTTGAAACCGTTCCAAAATGACGCTTTTAAAAAAAAATAAAATTTTCCCTTTTATGTTCGTTTTACGTTAAATCGCAGATTAAAAATAAAACTATTTAAAATAATCATTTTCGTTTTAATCGTTGAAATCTTAAAAAGGGTATTAATAAAAAAATAATAAAAATTTCTATTTTATGTTTACGCGTTAAACGCAGATTAAAGCTCAAAACTGTGTTTTTTAAAATAACATTTTCATGCATTTTAGATCGTGAAATTGTTCAAATAGACGCAATATTAATAAAAACGAAAATAAAAATTTCGTCGTTTTATTGTTTTACGCGTTAAAACTAATTAAAACCCAAAAACGTGCTGTTTTGTAAATAAGCATTTTCACATTTTAGATCGCGAAATCGTTCAAAAGACATATTAATAAAAAACGAATAATAAAATTCTCGTTTTTGTGTTTTACGTTAAACAAATTAAAGCCAAAACGTGTGTTTTGCTAAAATAATCATTTTCAAGCATTTTAGATCGTTGAAATCGTTCAAATAGACGCAATATTAATAAAAACGAATAATAAAAATTCGTCGTTTTATGCTGTTTTACGCGTTAAAACGCAGATTAAAGCTCAAACGTGCTGTTTGCTAAAATAAGCATTTTCAAGCATTTTAGATCGTTGAAATCGTTCAAATAGAAGCAATATTAATAAAAACGAATAATAAAAATTCGTCGTTTTTATGCTGTTTTACGCGTTAAAACGCAGATTAAAGCTCAAAACGTGCTGTTTTGCTAAAATAATCATTTTCAAGCATTTTAGATCGTTGAAATCGTTCAAATAGACGCAATATTAATAAAAACGAATAATAAAAATTCCCGTCGTTTTATGCTGTTTTACGCGTTAAAACGCAGATTAAGCTCAAAACGTGCTGTTTTGCTAAAATAAGCATTTCAAGCATTTTAGATCGTTGAAATCGTTCAAATAGAGCAATATTAATAAAAACGAATAATAAAAATCGTCGTTTTATGCTGTTTTACGCGTTAAAACGCAGATTAAAGCTCAAAACGTGCTGTTTTGCTAAAATAATCATTTTCAAGCATTTTAGATCGTTGAAATCGTTCAAATAGACGCAATATTAATAAAAACGAATAATAAAAATTCGTCGTTTTATGCTGTTTTACGCGTTAAAACGCAGATTAAAGCTCAAAACGTGCTGTTTTGCTAAAGTAAGCATTTTCAAGCATTTTAGATCGTTGAAATCGTTCAAATAGACGCAATATTAATAAAAACGAATAATAAAAATCGTCGTTTTATGCTGTTTTACGCGTTAAAACGCAGATTAAAGCTCAAAACGTGCTGTTTTGCTAAAATAATCATTTTCAAGCATTTTAGATCGTTGAAATCGTTCAAATAGAGCAATATTAATAAAACGAATAATAAAATTCGTCGTTTTATGCTGTTTTACGCGTTAAAACGCAGATTAAAGCTCAAAACGTGCTGTTTTGCTAAAATAATCATTTTCAAGCATTTTAGATCGTTGAAATCGTTCAAATAGAAGCAATATTAATAAAAACGAATAATAAAAATTCGTCGTTTTATGCTGTTTTACGCGTTAAAACGCAGATTAAAAGCTCAAAACGTGCTGTTTTGCTAAAATAAGCATTTTCAAGCATTTAGATCGTTGAAATCGTTCAAATAAAAGCAATTAATAAAAAACGAATAATAAAAATTCGTCGTTTTTATGCTGTTTTACGCGTTAAAACGCCGATTGAGGCCCAAAACGTGCTGTTTTGCTAAAATAATCATTTTCAAACATTTTAGATCGTTGAAATCGTTCAAATAGAAGAAATATTAATAAAACGAACAATAAAAATTCAAATAGACGCAATATTAATAAAAACGAATAATAAAAATTTTGTCGTTTTATGCTGTTTTACGCGTTAAAACGCAGATTAATGCTCAAAACGTGCTGTTTTGCTAAAATAAGCATTTTCAAGCATCTTAGATCGTTGAAATCGTTCAAATAGACGCAATATTAATAAAAACGAATAATAAAAAGTCGTCGTTTTATGCTGTTTTACGCGTTAAAACGCAGATTAAAGCTCAAAACGTGCTGTTTTGCTAAAATAATCATTTTCAAGCATTTTAGATCTTTGAAATCGTTCAAATAGAAGCAATATTAATAAAAACGAATAATAAAATTTCGTCGTTTTGTTGTTTTACGCGTTAAACGCGGATTAAAGCTCAAAACGTGCTGTTTTGCTAAAATAATCATTTTCAAGCATTTTAGATCGTTGAAATCTTCAAATAGAAGAAATATTAATAAAAACGAATAATAAAAAATTCGTCGTTTTATGCTGTTTTACGCATTAAAACGCAAATTAAAGCTCAAAACGTGCTGTTTTGCTAAAATAAGCATTTTCAAGCATTTTAGATCGTTGAAATCGTTCAAATAGAAGAAATATTAATAAAAACGAATAATAAAAATTCGTCGTTTTTATGCTGTTTTACGCGTTAAAACGCCGATTGAGGCCCAAAACGTGCTGTTTTGACTAAAATAATCATTTTCAAACATTTTAGATCGTTGAAATCGTTCAAATAGAAGAAATATTAATAAAAAAACGAACAATAAAAAATTGTCTTTTTTATGCTGTTTTACGCGTTAAAACGCAGCTTATGCTCAAAACGTACTGTTTTGCTAAAATAATCATATTCAAGCCTTTAGATCGTTGAAATCGTTCAAATAGACGCAATATTAATAAAAACGAATAATAAAAATTCGTCGTTTTATGTTGTTTTACGCGTTAAAACGCAGATTAAAGCTCAAAACGTGCTGTTTTGCTAAAATAAGCATTTTCAAGCATTTTAGATCGTTGAAATCGTTCAAATAGAAGCAATATTAAAAAAAAACGAATAATAAAAATTCGTCGTTTTATGCTGTTTTACGCCTTAAAACGCAGATTAAAGCTCAAAACGTGCTGTTTTGCTAAAATAATCATTTTCAAGCATTTTAGATCGTTGAAATCGTTCAAATAGACGCAATATTAATAAAAACGAATAATAAAAATTTCGTCGTTTTATGCTGTTTTACGCTTAAAACGCAATTAAAAGCTCAAAACGTGCTGTTTTGTAAAATAAAATTTTCAAG
>NW_027047034.1:0-17975 GCF_025399875.1 Dalotia coriaria | reverse complement strand
TTAAATTTTAAAACCCAATTTTTTAAAAAACAAAAAAAACGAATAATGCGGCCTTGTAAAATTTTTTTTTTGTTTTGTTTTTTAAACTTTTAAAAAAGGCAAAAAAAAATTAAAAAAAAAGTTTTTTCAAAAAACGCGTTGTTTTTTGCAAAAAATAAGCATTTTCAAGCTTTTTAGATCGTTGAAATCCCCTCAAAAGACGCAATATTAAAAAAAAAAAAACGAATAAAAAAAATTTCGCCGTTTTAAAAAGCGTTTTTACGCGTTAAAACGCAGAATAAAGCTAAAAACGTGCTGTTTTGCTAAAATAAGCATTTTCAAGCATTTTAGATCTTTGGGAAATCGTTCAAATAGAAGCAATATTAATAAAAACGAATAATCGCAAACCGTCGTTTTATCGTTTTACGCGTTAAAACGCAGATTAAAGCTCAAAACGTGTTGTTTTCCCAAAAAAAAGGGGTTTTTCGCAATTTTTAGATCGTTGAAACCGTTCAAATAGACGCAATATTAAAAAAAAACGAATAAAAAAAAAATTCGTCTTTTTTATGCTGTTTTACGCTTTAAAAAACGCAGATTAAAGCTCAAAACGTGCTGTTTTGCTAAAAAAAAGCATTTTCAAGCATTTTAGATCGGGGAAATCGTTCAAATAGAAGAAAATTTTAATAAAAAAACGAATAATAAAATTTCGTCTTTTTTATGTTGTTTTACGCGTTAAAACGCAGAAAAAAAGCTAAAAACGTCCCTGTTTTGCTAAAATAAGCATTTTCAAGCATTTTAGATCGGGGAAACCGTTCAAATAGAAGCAAATTTTAAATTTAAAAAACGAAAAAAAAAATTTCGACCCGTTTTACCCCGGGGAAAAAACCCGGCCAAAAAAACATTTTCAAGCATTTTAGATCGTTGAAATCGTTCAAATAGACGCAAAAAAAAATAAAAACGAATAAAAAAAAAATTTCGCCGTTTTTCCCTTTTACGCGTTAAAACGCAGAATAAAACCCTTTAAAACGTCCCTTTTTTCAAAATAAGCATTTTCAAGCTTTTTTGGACGTGGAAATGGTTCAAATACACGCAATATTAAAAAAAAACGAATAATAAAAAATTTTGCCTTTTTTGCTGTTTTAGGGTTAAAAGGGGGGGTTTTAAAAAGCCCCAAAACGTGTTGTTTTGTTTAAAATAAGCTTTTTCGCATTTTAGATCGTTGAAACTGTTCAAATAGAAGCAATATTAATAAAAAAAAAAAAAACCCGTCGTTTTATGCTGTTTTAGGGTTAAAAAACGCAGTTTAAAAACCCTAAAAACGTGCGGGTTTTGCTAAAATAAGCATTTTCGGCATTTTAGATCGTTGAAATCGTTCAAATAGACGCAATATTAAAAAAAAACGAATAATAAAAATTTCTGCCGTTTTTATGCTGTTTTACGCTTTAAAAAAACGCGGGTTTAAAAAGCTCAAAACGTGCTGTTTTGTTTAAAATAAGCATTTTCAAGCATTTTAGATCGTTGAAATCCCCCAAAAATAGACGCAATATTAAAAAAAAACGAAAAAAAAAAAATTTCGTCTTTTTTATGCTGTTTTACGTTAAAACGCAGAAAAAAAGCTAAAAACGTGCTGTTTTTCAAAATAAGCATTTTCCCCATTTTTAGATCGTTGAAATCGTTCAAATAAAAGCAATATTAAAAAAAAACGAATAAAAAAAAATTGCCGTTTTTATGCTTTTTTTTACGCGTTAAAACGCAGATTAAAGTCAAAACGTGTTGTTTTGCAAAAAATAAGGATTTTCAAGCATTTTAGATCGTTAAAAATCGTTCAAATAGACGCAATATTAAAAAAAAACGAATAAAAAAAAATTGTCGTTTTATGCTGTTTTCCCGCGTTAAAACGCAGATTAAAGCCAAAACGTCCCGGTTTTGCAAAAAATAAGCTTTTTCCCCATTTTAGATCGCGGGAAATCGTTCAAATAGAAGAAAATATTAATAAAAACGAATAAAAAAAAATTTGTCTTTTTTATGCTGTTTTACGCTTTAAAAAACGCAGAATAAAGCCCCAAAACGTGTTGTTTTGCTAAAATAAGCATTTTCAAGCATTTTAGATCGTTGAAATCGTTCAAATAGAAGCAATATTAATAAAAAACGAATAATAAAAATCTGTCGTTTTATGTTGTTTACGCGTTAAACGCAGATTAAAGCTCAAACGTGCTGTTTTGCTAAAATAAGCATTTTCAAGCATTTAGATCGTTGAACCGTTCAAATAGACGCAATATTAATAAAAAAACGAATAATAAAAATTTCTGTCGTTTTATGCTGTTTTACGCGTTAAAACGCAGATTAAAGCTCAAAACGTGCTGTTTTGCTAAAATAAGCATTTTCAAGCATTTCCAGATCGTTGAAATCGTCTCAAATAGACGCAAATAAAAAATAAAACAAATAATAAAAATTTTGCCGTATGCTGTTTTACGCGCTAAAACGCAGAATAACGCCTAAACGTGCTGTTTTGCTAAAATAAGCATTTTCAAGCATTTTAGATCGCTGGAAACTGTTCAAAGAGAAGCAATATTAATAAAAAACGAATAATAAAAATTCGTCGTTTTATGTTGTTTTACGTTAAACGCAGATTAAAGCTCAAAACAGCACGTTTTGCTAAAAGCAAGCATTTTCAAGCATTTGATCGTTGAAATCGTTCAAAAGAGAAGCAATATTAATAAAAAAACGAACAATAAAAATTCGTCGTTTTATGTTGCTTTACGCGTTAAAACGCAGATTAAAAGCTCAAACGTGCTGTTTTGCTAAAATAAGCATTTTCAAGCATTTAGATCGTTGAACCGTTCAACAGATGCAATAAAAATAAAAACGAATAATAAAAATTCTGTCGTTTTATGTTGTTTTACGCGTTAAAACGCAGATTAAAGCTCAAACGTGCTGTTTTGCTAAAATAAGCATTTTCAAGCATTTTAGATCGTTGAAATCGCCCAAATAGAAGCAATACATAAAAACGAATAATAAAAAATTCGTCGTTTTATGCTGTTTTACGCGTTAAAACGCAGATTAACGCTCAAAACGTGCTGTTTGCTAAAATAAGCATTTTCGGGCATTTTAGATCGCTTGAAATCGTTCAAATAGACGCAATAAAAATAAAAACGAATAATAAAAATTTGTCGTTTTTACAAGCGTTTTACGCGTTAAACGCAGAATAAAGCTCAAAAATCGCGCTGTTTTGCTAAAATAAGCATTTTCAAGCATTTTAGATCGTTGAAATCGTTCAAAGAGGAAGAATATTAATAAAAAAACGAATAATAAAAATCTGTCGTTTTTATGTTGTTTTACGCGTTAAAACGCAAATTAAAGCTCAAACGTGCTGTTTTGCTAAAATACATTTTCAAGCATTTTAGATCGCTGGAAATCGATCAAAGTAGGACGCAAGGCCAAAATAAAACTAATAATAAAAATTTCGTCGTTTTTATGCTGTTTACGCGTTAAACGCAGATTAAAGCTCAAAAACGTGTGCTGTTTTGCTAAAATAAGCATTTTCAAGCATTTTAGATCGTTGAAATCGTTTAAATAGAAGCAATATTAATAAAAACGAATAATAAAAATTCGTCATTTTATGCTGTTTACGCGTTAAAACGCAGATTAAAGCCTCAAAACGTGCTGTTTTGCTAAAATAAGCATTTTCAAGCATTTGATCTTGAAATCGTTCAAATAGAGACGCATATTAATAAAAACGAATAATAAAAATTTCGTCGTTTTTATAAGCGTTTTACGTTAAAAACGCAGAATAAAGCTCAAACGCTGTTTTGCTGCTAAAATATGCATTTTCAAGCATTTTAGATCGTTGAAATCGTTCAAATAGAAGCAATATTAATAAAAACGAATAATGTACCCGTCGTTTTTGCTGTTTTACGCGTTAAAACGCGGATTAACGCTCAAACGTGCTGTTTTGCTAAAATAAGCATTTCTTCAAGCATTTTAGATCGTTGAACCGTTCAAACAGATGCACAAAAATAAAAAAGAATAATAAAAATTTCATCGTTTTTAGGCTGTTTTTACGTGCTAAAACGCAGACAAAAGCTCAAAAACGTGCTGTTTTGCTAAAAATAAGCATTTTCAAGCATTTTAGATCGTTGAAATCGTTCAAATAGACGCAATATTAATAAAACGAATAATAAAAAATTTCTGTCGTTTTATGCTGTTTTACGCGTTAAAACGCAGAATAAAGCTCAAACGTGCTGTTTTGCTAAAATAAGCATTTTCAAGCATTTTAGACTGTTGAAATCGTTCAAATAGAAGTAATATTAATAAAAAACGAATAATAAAATTTCGTCGTTTTATGTTGTTTACGCGTTAAAACGCAGATTAAAGCTCAAAAACGTGCTGTTTTGCTAAAATAAGCATTTTCGCCATTTTAGATCGCTGAAATCGTTCAAATAGAAGCATTAATAAAAACGAATAATAAAAATTCGTCGTTTTGCGCTGTTTTACGTGTTAAAACGCAGATTAAAGCTCAAAACGTGCTTGCTCAGGCTAAAATAAGCATATTCCAAGCATTTTAGATCGTTGAAATCGTTCAAATAGACGCAATATTAATAAAAAACGAATAATAAAATTTCGTCGTTTTATGCTGTTTACGCGTTAAAACGCAGATTAAAGCCCAAAACGTGCTGTGTTGCTAAAATAAGCATTTTCAAGCATTTTAGATCGTTGAAATCGTTCAAATAGAAGCAATATTAATAAAAACGAATAATCGTACCTGTCGTTTTATGCTGTATTACGCGTTAAAACGCAGATTAAAGCTCAAAACGTGCTGTTTTGCTAAAATAAGCATTTTCAAGCATTTTAGATCGTTGAAATCGTTCAAAATAGAGGCAATATTAATAAAAAAACGAATAATGTAAATCTTTCGTCGTTTTATGCTGTTTTACGTTAAAAACGCAGATTAAAGCTCAAAACGTGCTGTTTTGCTAAAATAAGCATTTTCAAGCATTTTAGATCGCTGGAAATCGTTCAAATAGAAGCAATATTAATAAAAAACGAATAATAAAAAATTCGTCGTTTTATGCTGTTTTACGCGTTAAAAACGCAGAATAAAAGCCTCAAAACGTGCTGTTTTGCTAAAACAAGCATTTTCTAAGCATTTTTGATCGTTGAAATCGTTCAAATAGGAAGCTAAATATTAATAAAAAACGAATAATAAAAATTCGTCGTTTTTATGCTGTTTTATGCGTTAAAACGCAGATTAAAGCTCAAAAACGTGCTGTTTTGCTAAAATAAGCATTTTCTCAAGCATTTTTTAGATCGTTGAAACGTTCAAATAGCTAAATATTAATAAAACGAATAATAAAATTTTGTCGTTTTATGCTGTTTTACGCGTTAAAACGCAGAATAAAGCTCAAAACGTGCTGTTTTGCTAAAAATAAGCATTTTCAAGCATTTTAGATCGTTGAAATCGTTCAAATAGAAGCAATATTAATAAAAACGAATAATAAAAAATTCGTCGTTTTAGTTGTTTTACGTTAAAACGCGCAGATTAAAAGCCCAAAACGTGCTGTTTATGCTAAAATAAGCATTTCAAGAATTTTAGGATCGTTGGAAATCGTTCAAATAATAGCTAACATTAATAAAACGAATAATAAAAATCTGTCGTTTTTATGCTGTTTTACGCGTTAAAACGCAGATTAACGCTCAAACGTGCTGTTTTACAAAATAAGCATTTTCAAGCATTTTAGATCGCTGAAATCGTTCAAATAGACGCAATAAAAATAAAACCAATAATAAAATTTCGTCGTTTTATGCTGTTTTTCGCGTTAAACGCAGATTAAAGCTCAAACGTGCTGTTTGCTAAAAATAAGCATTTTCAAGCATTTTAGATCGTTGAAATCGTTCAACAGAAGCAATATTAATAAAACGAATAATCAAAAATTCGTGTTTTAGTTAAAGCGCGGTTAAAAGCCAAAAGGGTTTTTTGCTAAAAAGCATATCGCATAACTAAATCGTTAAATTGACGTCTTTATAAAAACGAATTAAAAAGCTTTTTGGTTGCTTAAAACATTAAAAGCTCAAAGTTTTTGCTAAAAAAGCATTTAAGCATTTTAGATCAAACTAAATAAAAAAAATAAAAAATATGAATTTCGCGTTTTATGCTGATTACGCTTAAACGGTTTGCAAAAAAGTTTTCAAAATTTGATTTTGCAAACGTTCAAATAAGCATTAAAAAAAAATTTAAAAAATCTCGTTTTATGCTGTTTACGTTAAAAGCAGATTAAAGCTCAAAACTGTTTTGCTAAAATAAGCATTTTCTTTTGTAAATTAACCGTTCAAATAGACGTAATAAAATAAAAACGAATAATAAAATTTGGTTGTTTTTATAAGCGTTTTACGTTAAACGTAGATTAAAGCTCAAAAATCGTGCTGTTTTATAAAATAAGCATTTTCAAGCATTTTTAGATTGCTGAAATCGCTCAAATAGACGCACATTAATAAAAAAAAACGAATAATAAAAAATTCCCTGTCGTTTTATGCTGTTTTACGCGTTAAAAACGAATAAAGCTCAAACGTGCTGTTTTGCTAAAAAAAGCATTTTCAAGCATTTTAGATCGTTGAAATCGTTCAAATAGACGCAAAAAAAAAAAAAAACGAATAATAAAATTCCTGTCGTTTTATGCTGTTTTACGCGTTAAAACGCAGATTAAAGCTCAAAACGTGCTGTTTGCTAAAATAAGCTTTTCAAGCATTTTAGATCGTTGAAACGTTCAAATAGAAGAAATATTAATAAAACGAATAAAAAAAATTTCGTCGTTTTATGCTGTTTTATGCGTTAAAACGCAGATTAAAGCTCAAAACGTGCTGTTTTGCTAAAATAAGCATTTTCAAGCATTTTAGATCGTTGAAATCGTTTAAATAGAAGCAATATTAATAAAAACGAATATAAAATCGTCATTTTTATGCTGTTTTACGCGTTAAAACGCAGATTAAAGCTCAAAACGTGCTGTTTTGCTAAAATAAGCATTTTCAAGCATTTTAGATCGTGAAATCGTTCAAATAGAAGCAATATTAATAAAACGAATAATCAAAAACGTCGTTTTTATGCTGCTTTACGCGTTAAAACGATTAAAGCTAAAAACGTGTTGTTTTGCTAAAATAAGCATTTTCAAGCATTTTAGATCGTTGAAATCGTTCAAATAGACGCAATTAATAAAACGAATAATAAAAATTCGTCGTTTTATGCTGTTTTACGCGTTAAAACGCAGATTAAACTCAAAACGTGCTGTTTTTAAAATAAGCATTTTCAAGCATTTTAGACGTTGAAATCGTTCAATAGAGATGCAATATTAATAAAAACGAATAATAAAAATTTCGTCGTTTTATGCTGTTTACGCGTTAAAAACGCAGAATAAAGCTCAAACGTCTGTTTTGCTAAAATAAGCATTTTCAAGCATTTTAGATCGTTGAAATGGTTCAAATAGAAGTAATATTATTAAAAAACGAATAATAAAAATTCGTCGTTTTATGTGTTTACGCGTTAAATGCAGATTAAAGCTCAAAACGTTGTTTTGCTAAAATATGCATTTTCAAGCATTTTAGATCGTTGAAATCGTTAAATAGAGCAATATTAATAAAAACGAATAAAAAAAAATTCGTCGTTTTATGCTGTTTTACGCGTTAAAACGCAGATTAAAGCTCAAAACGTGCTGTTTTGCTAAAATAAGCATTTTCAAGCATTTTAGATCGTTGAAATCGTTCAAATAGAAGTAATATTAATAAAAAACGAATAATAAAATTTCGTGTTTTATGTGTTTTACGCGTTAAAACGCAGAATAAAGCACAAACGTGCTGTTTTGCTAAAATAAGCATTTTCAAGCATTTTAGATCGTTGAAATCGTTTTAAATAGAAGCAATATTAATAAAAACGAATAATAAAATTTCGTCGTTTTATGCTGGCCTTTACGCGTTAAAACGCAGAATAAAGCTCAAAACGTGCTACTTTATAAAATAAGCATTTTCGGCATTTTAGATCGTTGAAATCGTTCAAATAGAAGCAATATTAATAAAAACAAAATAATAAAAATTCGTCGTGTTTTAGCTGTTTTACGCGTTGCCGCAGATTAACGCTCAAAATGCGCTGTTTTGCTAAAATGCACGCATTTTAGATCGCTGGAAATCGTCTGGGCCAGGACGCAATAAAATAAAACGAAATAATAAAATTTCATCGTTTTATGCTTTCGCTCTTTTACGCGTTTAAACGCAGATTAAAGCCTCAAAACGTGCTGTTTTGCTAAAATACATTTTCAAGCATTTTAGATCAAGCTGAAATCGTTCAAATAGACGTTATTAATAAAAAACGAATAATAAAAATTTCGTCGTTTTATGCTGTTTTACGCGTTAAAAACGCAGAATAAAGCCCAAACGCTGTTTGCTAAAATAAGCATTTTTCAAGCATTTTAGATCGTTGAAATCGTTCAAATAGAAGCAATATTAATAAAAAAACGAATAATAAAAATTCGTCGTTTTATGCTGTTTTACGCGTTAAAAACGCATTAAAGCCTCAAAACGCAGCTCGCTAAAAATGCCATTTTCGCCATTTTAGATCGCTGAAATCGTTCAAATAGACGCAATATTAATAAAAAAAAATGAATAATAAAAAAATTCGTCGTTTTAGAGTGCTGTTTTACGCTAAAACGTGATTAAAGTTTAAAACGTGCTTTTTGTTTTGCTAAAAATAAGCATTTTCAAGCATTTTAAATCGTTGAAATCGTCTTCAAATAGAAGCAATTAATAAAAAACGAATAATAAAAATTTCGACGTTTTATGCTGTTTTACGCGTTAAACGGGCAGATTAGCTCTCAAAACGTGCTGCTTTGCTAAATAAGCATTTTCAAGCATCGATCGCCGGAAACCGTCTGCCAGGACGTGCAATGCGCTAAAAACGAATAATAAAATTTCGTCGTTTTGCTGTTTTACGCGTTAAAACGCAGAATAAAAGCTCAAAACGTGCTGTTTTAAGCAAAATAAGCATTTTCAAGCATTTTAGATCGTTGAAATCGTTCAAATAGACGCAATAAAAATAAAAAACAACAATAAAAATTTCGTCGTTTTATGCTGTTTTACGCGTTAAAACGCAGAATAATGCTCAAAACGTGCTGTTTTGCTAAAATAAGTATTTTCACATTTTAGATCGTTGAAATCGTTCAAAGAGTAGCTAAATATTAATAAAACGAATAATAAAAATTCGTCGTTTTATGCTGGTTTTACGTTAAAACGCAGATTAAAGCTCAAAACGCTGTTTTGCTAAAATAAGCATTTTCAAGCATTTTAGATCGTTGAAACCGTTCAAATAGACGCAATAAAAATAAAAACGAATAATAAAAATTTCGTCGTTTTTATGCTGTTTTACGCGTTAAAATCACAGATTAAAAGCTCAAAACGTGCTGTTTTGCCAAAAAAGCATTTTCAAGCATTTTAGATCGTTGAAATCGTTCAAATAGAAGCAATATTAATAAAAACGAATAATAAAAATTCGTCGTTTTATGCTGTTTTACGCGTTAAAACGCAGATTAACGCTCAAAACGTGCTGTTTTGCTAAATAAGCATTTTCAAGCATTTTAGATCGTTGAAATGTTCAAATAGACGCAATAAAAATAAAAACGAATAATAAAATTTCGTCGTTTTATGCTGTTTCACGCGTTAAAAACGCAGAATAAAGCTCAAAACGTGCTGTTTTGCTAAATAAGCATTTTCAAGCATTTTAGGATCGTTGAAATCGTTCAAAGAGAAGCAATATTAATAAAAACGAATAATAAAAAAAATCTACCGTTTTATGCTGTTTTACGCGTTAAAACGCAGATTAAAAGCTCAAAACGTGCTGTTTTGCTAAAATAAGCATTTCAAGCATTTTAGATCGCTGGAAATCGTTCAAATAGATGCAATAAAAATAAAAACGAATAATAAAATTTCGTCGTTTTATGCTGTTTTACGCAAGTTAAAAACGCAGATTGCGCTCAACCTGCTGTTTTGCTGCAAATAAGCATTTTTCATGCATTTTAGATCGTTGAACTGTTCAAATAGAAGCAATATTAATAAAAAACGAATAATAAAAATTCGTCGTTTTATGCTGTTTTACGCGTTAAAAACGCAGATTAACGCTCAAAACGTGCTGTTTTATAAAATAAGCATTTTCAAGCATTTTAGGATCGTTGAAATCGTTCAAATAGACAAAATAAAAACGAATAAAAATTCCTTTATGTTGTTTTACGCGTTAAAATCGCAGATTAAAAGCTCAAAAACGTGCTGTTTTGCTAGAATAAGCATTTCAAGCATTTTAAATCGTTGAAATCGTTCAAATAGACGCAATATTAATAAAAACAAATAATAAAAATTTCGTCGTTTTATGCCGTTTACGCGTTAAAAACGCAGATTAAAGCTCAAAACGTGCTGTTTTGCTAAAATAATCATTTTCAAGCATTTTAGATCGCTGAAATCGTTCAAATAGAAGCAATATTAATAAAAAACGAATAATAAAAATTCGTCGTTTTATGCTGTTTTACGCATTAAAACGCAGATTAAAGCTCAAAATGCGCTGTTTTGCTAAAATAAGCATTTTCAAGCAATTTAGACCGTTGAAATGTTCAAATAGACGCAATATTAATAAAAAACGAATAATAAAAATCTTACCGCTTTTATGCTGTTTTACGCGTTAAAACGCAGAATAAAGCTCAAAACGTGCTGTTTGCTAAAAATAATCATTTTCAAGCATTTTAGATCGTTGAAATCGTTCAAATAGAAGCAATATTAATAAAAAACGAATACTGCGTAATCTGTCGTTTTGCCAGTTTTACGCATTAAAAACGCAGATTAAAGCTCAAACGTGATGTTTTGCTAAAATAAGCATTTTCAAGCATTTTAGACCGTTGAAATCGTCTTTCAAATAGACGCACATTAATAAAAAACGAATAATAATAAAATTCTGTCGTTTTATGCTGTTTTACGCGTTAAAACGCAGAATAAAGCTCAAAACGCTGTTTTGCTAAAATAAGTACTTTCAAGCATTTCTGATCGTTGAAATCGTTCAAATAGAGCAATATTAATAAAAACGAATAATAAAAAATCTGTCGTTTTATGCTGTTTTACGCGTTAAACGCAATTCAAAAGCTCAAAACGTGCTGTTTTGCTAAAAATAAGATTTTCAAGCATTTTAGATCGTTGAAATCGATCAAATAGGACGCAATAAAAATAAAAACGAATAATAAAAAATTTCATCGTTTTATGTTGTTTTACGCGTTAAACGCAGTATTTAAAGCTCAAACGTGCTGTTTTGCTAAAATAAGCATTTTCTAAGCATTTTAGATCGTTGAAATCGTCAACAGCTACATTAATAAAAAACGAATAATAAAAATTCGTCATTTTTATGTTGTTTTACGCGTTAAAACGCAGATTAAAGCTCAAAACGTGCTGTTTTGCTAAAAATAAGCATTTTCTGCCATTTTAGATCGTTGAAACGTTCAAATAGACGCAATATTGAAAACGAATAATAAAAAATTTCTGCCGTTTTTATGTTGCTCTTTACGTTAAAACGCAGAATAAAGCTCAAAACGTGCTGTTTTAAAATAAGCATTTTCAAGCATTTTAGATCGTTGAAATCGTTCAAATAGAAGCATTATTAATAAAAAACGAATACCAAAAATTCGTCGTTTTGCTGTTTTACGCGTTAAAAAGTGATTAACGCTCAAAACGCGCTGTTTTGCTAAATAAGCATTTTCAAGCATCTAGATCGCTGAAATCGTTCAAATAGATGTATCAATAAAACGAATAATAAAATTTCTACCGTTTTGCTGTTTTACGTTAAAACGCAGATTAAAAGCTCAAACGCGCCGTTTTGCTGTACGCAAAGCATTTTCAAGCATTTGTGATCGCTGAAATCGTTCAAATAGAGACGCAATATTAGTAAAAACGAATAATAAAAAAAATTTCGTCGTTTTTATGCTGTTTTACGCGTTAAAACGCAGAATAAAGCTCAAAACGTGCTGCCTTTGCTAAAAAATAAGCATTTTCAAGCATTTTAGACGTTGAAATCGTTCAAATAAAGCACATAAAAACGAATAATAAAAATTCGCTGTTTTTTGTTGTATTACGTTAAAACGCGGATTAACGCTCAAAACGTGCTGTTTTGCTAAAATAAGCATTTTCAAGCATTTTAGATCGTTGAAATCGTTCTAAATAGATGCAATAAAATGTAAATAAAAACGAATAATAAAATTTCATCGTTTTAGGCTGTTTTACGCGTTAAAACGCAGATTAAAGCCTTAAACGTGCTGTTTTGCTAAAATAAGCATTTTCAAGCATTTTAGATCGTTGAAATGTTCAAATAGACAATATTAGTAAAAACGAATAATAAAAATTTCGTCGTTTTATGTTGTTTTACGCGTTAAAACGCACAAAAGCCTCAAAACGCTGTTTTGCTAAAATAAGCATTTTCAAGCATTTTAGATCGTTGAAATTGTTCAAATAGAAGCAATATTAATAAAAATGAATAATGTACCCGTCGTTTTATGCTGTTTTACGTGTTAAAAACGTGCGGTGATTAAGCTCAAACGCGCTGTTTTGCTAAAAAATAAGCATTTTCAAGCATTTTAGATCGCCACCGTTCAAATAGACGCAATATTAATAAAAACGAATAACAAAAATTCTCTGTCGTTTTTATGCTGTTTTACGCGTTAAACGCAGATTAAAGCTCAAACGTGCTGTTTTGCTAAAATAAGCATTTTCAAGCATTTTAGATCGTTGAAACCGTTTAAATAGAAGCTAAATATTAATAAAAAACGAATAATAAAAAATTCGTCATTTTTACGGTTTTACGCGTTAAAACGCAGACGTGCCCAAAACGCTGTTTTGCTAAAATAAGCATTTTCAAGCATTTTAGATCGCTGAAATCGCTCAAATAGACGCAATATTTACTAAAAAAACGTGAATAATAAAATTCTGCCGGCCTTATGCTGTTTTACGCGTTAAAACGCAGACAAAAGCTCAAAACGTGCCGTTTTGCTAAAATACATTTTCGCTATCGCGATCGTTGAAATCGTTCAAATAGAAGCAATATTACGTAAAAAAAACGAATAATAAAAATTCGTCGTTTTTGCTGTATTACGCGTTAAAACGCGGATTAACGCTCAAAACGTGCTACGCATAAAATAAGCATTTTCAAGCATTTTAGATCGTTGAACCGTTCAAATAAATGCAATAAAATAAAACGAATAATAAAATTTCATCGTTTTAGGGCTGTTTTACGCGTTAAAACGCAGATTAAAAGCTCAAAAACGTGCTGTTTTGCTAAAATAAGCATTTTCAAGCATTTTAGATCGTTGAACCGTTCAACAGACGGGCCATTAGTAAAAACGAATAATGTACCCCGTCGTTTTATGTTTTACGCTGCTAAAAACGGCAGAATAAAGCCTAAAACGTGCTGTTTTCAAAATAAGTATATTTTCAAGCATTTTGATCGCTGAAATCGTTCAAATAGAAGCAATATTAATAAAAAAACGACACAAAAAATCTGTCGTTTTTATGTTTTACGTGTTAAAACGCAGATTAAAGCTCAAAACGCGCTGTTTGCTAAAATAAGCATTTTCAAGCATTTTGTGATCGTTGAAATCGTTCAAATAGAAAAAAAAAAATTTTTTTTAAAAAAAAATTTTTTTTTTTTCCTTTAAAACCGTTAAAAAAAATTTTTTAAAAAAAAAAAAAACCTTTTTTTTTTTTAAATTTAAAAAAATTAAAAAAAAAAAAATTTTTTTTAAAAAAAAATTTTTTTTTTTTTTTTTAAAAAAAAAAAAAAAAAATTTTTTTTTAAAAAATTTTTTTTTTTTTTAAATTTTAAAAAATTTAAAAAAAATTTTTTTTAAAAAAAAAAATTTTTTTCCCTTTTTTAAATTTTTAAAATTTTAAAAAAAAAAAAAAAAAAATTTTTAAAATTTTTCCATTTTTTTTTTAAATTTAAAACCGGAAAAACCTTTTTTTTAAAAAAAAAAAAAAAAAATTTTTTTTTTTTTTAAAGGGAAAAAACGAAAATTTAAAAAAAAAAAATTTTTTTTTTTTAAAAAAAATTTTTCAAAAAAATTTTTTAAAAAATTTCTTTGGAAAAAAAATTTTTTAAAAAAAAAAAAATTTAAACTTTTTTAAATTTTTTTAAAAAAAAAAAAAAAAATTTTTTCCTTTTTTAAAAAAAAAAAAAAAAGGGGTTTTTAAAAAAATTTTAAAAAAAATTTTTTTTTTAAAAAGGAAAAAATTTAAAAAGGGAAAAAAAAAAAAATTTTTTTTTTAAAAAAAAATTTTTAAACCAAAATTTTTTCCCAAAAAAAAAAATTTTAAAAAAAAAAAAAAAAAATTTTTTTTTTTTTAAAACCTTTTTCCCCGGGGTTTTAAAAAAAATTTTTTAAAATTTTTTTTTTGGGAAAAAAAAAAAAATTTATAAAAAAATTTAAAATTGTCGTTTTATGCGTTAGTTAAAAATCTAAATTCAAACTGTTTAATAAAATTTTAAGCATTTAAGTTGAAATCGTTCAAAAGAAAATATTAAAAAATAAATAAATCGTTCGTTTTTCTTTTATTAAAACGAATAAAACAAAACGGCTGTTTTAAATGTTTTCTTTGAGCAAAAAAAGTTCTAAACGTTTTAATGCTTAAATGTCATAAGATTTTAATTTAATGTTAAACGAAAATATAAAATCGACTTTAAAGTGTTTTTTAAAGATTAAGCTTAAAGCATTTTTAAAGTATAAGCATTTTTAGCATTAAAACTTAAAGCATTTTACAGAATTCAAATAGAGATTAATAAAAAATAAAATTTCTGTTTTTATTTTTTCGTATACGCTTAAAGATTAAAAGCCATAAGTGTTTTAATAAAATAAGCATTTTCAAGCATTTTAGCTTGAAATCGTTCAATGAGTTAATATAAAAAAATAATAAAAATTTTTCGTTTTTTTTACGCGTTAAAACGCAATTAAAAGCAAAATGTTTTGTAAAATTAAATTTTCAAGCATTTTAGATCGTTGAAAGTTAAAAGACGCAATATTACAAAAAATAATAAAAATTTCTCGTTTATGTTGTTTTACGCGTAAATTCAGATTAAAGCTCAAAATGTCTGTTTTGCTAAATAAGCATTTTCAAGCATTTGAATTGAAATCGTTCAAAAATAACAATTAAAAAAAAACTGTTAATTTAGCGTTTAGCGATTAATTAAAACGCGATTTCAAACTGATAGTTTTCATTAAATAAGGATTTAAATTAAATTTTAAATTTTAAAGTAAATGCATTAAATAACGAATTAATAAAAACGAAAATTTAGTTTTAGCGTTTTACAAAAATATATCAAACGGTTTTTGCAAAATAGATTTTCAGCTTATTAATAACGATAGAAATCGTTAAATAGAGTAATATTAAAAAAAATAAAATCATCTTTTTATGTTTTACGCGTTAAAAAGTTTAAAATAAATTGACTGTTTTAATATAAGATTTAAAAGTATATTAAAAATGTTAAAAGTGTCTTTCGATTAAACGTTAAATAAAATGTAATTTCAAATAGCTTTTAAATAAATTAAATCGTTGATTACGCTTTAAAAAACAATTTAAAAAAATTTTAATTGATTCGTTTAAAGAATTCAAGATTAATAAAACGAATATAAAAATCGTTTTTAAGCTTTTTACGGATTAAATCAAATGTAAAACTCAAAACGCTTTTGAAAATACATTTTAAGCATTTGAACGTTGAAATCTCAAAAGTAATTAAAAAAACGTATAAAAATTTCGTTTTTAGCTGTTTTACGCGTTAAATGAAATAAAAAAACGCTGTTTTTTAAAATGTTTTCAAGTTAGATCGTTGAAACGTCAAATAGACGCAATTATTAAAAAACGAATATAAATTTGCGTTTATTTATTACTTAAAAAAACAATAACTTAAAATCATTTTTATTGATAAATTTAAGACCATTATGTGAAAATTAAAAATAAGCAATTTTATTATTAAAACTTAAAACGAAAATAGTTTATGCTTTTTACGCGTTAAAAAGCATTAGCTTAAAACGTGGTTTTGTTAAAATAATTTTGAAAATTTTAAACGTTAAATCTTAAATTGAAATAGATAATAATAAAAACGAATAATAAAAATTTTCGTTTTATGCTTTTTACGCGTTAAAACGTTAAGATAAAGCTCAAAAACGGCGTTTTTAAAATAAATTTTCAAGCATTTTAACGTTAAATCGTTAAATAAAGTTTGAATCGTTCAAATAGAGAATATTAAAAAAAAAATAAAAAAGTTGTGTTTTATGCTGTTTTACGCGTTAAAACGAGTTGAAACTAAATGCTGTTTTATAAAATAAGCATTAAAAATTTTGATCGTTTGAAATCGTTCAAATAAACAAATTAATAAAACACTAATAAAATGCTTTTATGCTTTTAGTCGTTAAACGTTAAATAAAACGTGCTGTTTTACTAAAAAGCATTTCAAGCATTTTTAGATCGTTAACGTTAAATAGAAAATAATAATAAACGAATAATAAAATTCGTATTTGCTTTTAGCGTTAAAAGCAGATTAAAAGTCAAAACGTGTAAAAGCAAAATAAAATTTTCAAGCATTTTGTTAGCGTTAAAACGTTCAAATAAAGCAATTATAAAACGAATAATAAATTTGTCC
The DNA here is from genome assembly GCF_025399875.1 of Dalotia coriaria. Lineage (NCBI taxonomy): Eukaryota > Metazoa > Arthropoda > Insecta > Coleoptera > Staphylinidae > Dalotia > Dalotia coriaria. Next base: position 1,306 of record NW_027047034.1, on the reverse strand, counting down.
ATTTTAATCTGAACGCTTAAGAACAAATAAAACTCAAAAAATTCTTTTGTTTAGCGTAAATTTTCAGCATTAAGAATCGTTGAAATCGTTCAAATAGAGCAATATTTAAAAAATAAAAAATTCGTCTTTTTTTATGCTGTTTTACGCGTTAAAACGCAGATTAAACTCAAAACGTGCTGTTTTGCTAAAAAAAATTTTCAAGCATTTTAGATCTTGAAATCGTTCAAATAAAGCAATTTTAAATAAAAAACGAATAATAAAAAATTCGTCGTTTTTATGCTTTTTTCGCGTTAAAACGCAGATTAAACTAAAAACGTGCTGTTTTGCTAAAATAACATTTTCAAGCATTTTAGATCGTTGAAATCGTTCAAATAAAAGCAATTTTAAAAACGAATAATAAAAATTCGTCTTTTTTATGCTGTTTACGCGTTAAAACGCCTTAAACTAAAACGTGCTGTTTTGCAAAATAAGCTTTTTTCAAGCATTTTGATCGTTGAAATCGTTCAAATAGACGCAATAAAAAAAAAACAAATAATAAAAATTTCGTCTTTTTTATGCTTTTTTGCGCGTTAAAACGCAGATTAAAGCTCAAAACGTGCTGTTTTTGCTAAAATAAGCATTTTCAAGCATTTTAATCGTTGAAATCGTTCAAATAAACAATATTAAAAAAAAACGAATAAAAAAAAATCATCGTTTTATGCTGTTTTACGCTTTAAAAACGCAGTTTAAAAACTAAAAACGTGCTTTTTTCAAAAAAACATTTTAAATTTTTTAGATCGTTGAAATCGTTCAAATAGACGCAATATTAATAAAAACGAATAATAAAATTTCGTCGTTTTTATGCTGTTTACGCGTTAAAACGCAGATTAAAGCTCAAAACGTGCTGTTTTGCTAAAAAAAAGCATTTTCAAATTTTAGCTCGTGAAATCGTTTAAATAAAAGCAATATTAATAAAAACGAATAATAAAAATTTCGTCGTTTTATGCTGTTTACGCGTAAACGCAGAATAAAGCTCAAAACATGCTGTTTTGCTAAAATAAGCATTTTCAAGCATTTTAGATCGTTGAAATCGTTCAAATAGACGCAATAAAATAAAACGAATAATAAAAATTTCGTCGTTTTTATGCTGTTTTAGCGTTAAAACGCAGATTCATGCTAAAAACATGCTGTTTTGCTAAAATAGCATTTTCAAGCATTTTAGATCGTTGAAATCGTTCAAATAGAAGCATTATTAATAAAAACGAATAATAAAAATTTCGTCGTTTTTATGCTGTTTTACGCGTTAAAACGCAGATTAAGCTAAACG